>NC_052325.1:36972316-37022316 GCF_016432855.1 Salvelinus namaycush | reverse complement strand
TGGTTTCTGGGTATAGACTAGAGGATACATGTCAACACCTAACGTGGCTGTTCTTTGTCTAGGTCCATAATGGCTTCTTTTCTCTCTGTCTTTGTTGTGTCCATAGAGTCTCTCTCTCTCTCTCTCACACACACACACACACACACACACACACACACACACACACACACACACACACACACACACACACACACACACACACACACACACACACACACACACACACACACACACACACACACACACACACACACACTGCTCTATACAAACACTATCGTCTTCTCCAGATGACATGATGACATTGAAAACAGTCCCGTTATTACAGGTGCATTGTATTATTCATCATCTGATAGTAAGTCGGACAGAAGTGGGTGTGGTTTAAAGTTTTGATGGTCGTGATTGGACGGTAATTGGACAAGGGGGTGTGATTTTCAGACGTGTTGTTACACCTTATCAGCTGTTGTTACTCGCAATCTGTCTCCTTACCAGTTTTTGTTGTAGTCTTAGTCTTGCAATCAGCCTTATTTTCTTTACTCCCTCTCATTCTCCCTCCCTCCTACTCTCCCTCTCCCTCCCTCTCCCTCCCTCCTACTCTCCCTCTCCCTCTCCCTCCCTCCTACTCTCCCTCTCCCTCCCTCTCCCTCCCTCCTACTCTCCCTCTCCCTCTCCCTCCCTCCTACTCTCCCTCTCCCTCCCTCCCTCTCCCTCCCTCCCTCCTCCCTATCCCTCTCCCTCCCTCTCCCTCCCTCCTCTCTCCCTCTCCCTCCCTCTCCCTCCCTCCTACTCTCCCTCTCCCTCCCACTCTCCCTCCCACTCTCCCTCCCTCCCTCCCACTCTCATTCTCCCTCCCTCCTACTCTCCCTCTCCCTCCCTCTCCCTCCCTCCTACTCTCCCTCTCCCTCTCCCTCTCCCTCCCTCCTACTCTCCCTCTCCCTCCCTCCCACTCTCCCTCTCCCTCCCTCCCTCCTCCCTTTCCCTCTCCCTCCCTCTCCCTCCCTCCTACTCTCCCTCTCCCTCCCTCCCTCCCTCTCCCTCCCTCCTACTCTCCCTCCCCCTCTCCCTCTCCCTCTCCCTCCCTACCTCTCCCTCCCTCCTACTCTCCCTCTCCCTCTCCCTCCCTCCCACTCTCCCTCCTTCCCTCCCTCCCCCTCTCATTCTCCCTCCCTCCTACTCTCCCTCTCCCTCCCTCCTACTCTCCCTCATTTCGCTGCATCTCTATTTATTTCCAATCTCTCTGACTCATGTCTTCAGATGGTGATTTCCCCTGCCTGCCTGCTATAGCAGCACATTGGCACCAGGTAGAAATATATATTTTCTTCCTGTTAAAAAATCCTTATTGATCTCCGGAGCTCCGAAGTTAAACATTCAGATGAGAGTATTGAGTATTGATTGTGTGTGTCTGTGTGCACCGTGCCGGTACACTCCCCATGTAATTCATTCCAAGGACGCTCGTGTGTGTGTGTGTGTGTGTGTGTGTGTGTGTGTGTGTGTGTGTGTGTGTGTGTGTGTGTGTGTGTGTGTGTGTGTGTGTGTGTGTGTGTGTGTGTGTGTGTGTGTGTGTGTGTGTGTTTGCACGTGTGGGTGTGATCAATATTGTTGCTGATTTCTGGACCAAATCCCTCACATGGACTCCCACAGAGTCAGAAAGCCCTGTCACCCTATCTGTGGCTGAAGGAATGATCAATACATTGATCATGATTGGTTAGATAATCCTAATTGATTAGTGAATCTGGTGACCTAGTTCAGAATCTAGATTTCCTTCCAAAAGTAATTGTTTATCATGAGAGGCTCCTACATAATACCTAGTTCTGCCAGAATGATTCAAATCTCACATTCCTGGTTAATAGAACACAGTACAAATTAGCTCAAAATAGGAAAAATTATACATTTATATGATTTGTTTTTCCTATTCAGCAAAGTGGGGGAATAGGGCTTGAAATATTTAAACTGCTTTCTAATTAATGTATTTTTTTAACCCTTATTTTACCAGGTAAGTTGACTGAGAACACGTTCTCATTTACAGCAACGACCTGGGGAATAGTTACAGTGGAGAGGAGGGGGGATGAATGAGACAATTGTAAGCTGGGGATGATTAGGTGGCCATGATGGTATGAGGGACAGCTTGGGAATTTAGCCAGGACACCAGGGTTAACACCCCTACTCTTACGATAACTGCCATGGGATCTTTAGTGACCACAAAGAGCCTGGACACACATTTAACATCCCATCCCGAAAGATGTTAAATATAGTAACAATCAAATTATAAACGACTTACTGTAACATTTCACCTTTCTTTTAACTGTAAAATAAAGATGATCATACATAGCGACAGTACAAATTAATAACATTTCATATAACTGACGACAGAGAAAGTTCTGCCAAGCATCCTCTGAATGAAGCAGAGTCTCCATTCAAATGCCCGTTGACTCGTTACAACTTCAGTTTTAAGCATGAAGTGATTTCGTCCCTCTGTGACCAAGTCTTGTTTCGTTTGTTTCAATTCTACAAAATGATTTGTAATTGTTTATGTTCAGCGCTCTAAATTCATCTGAGAACATCACAGTGAGATCCGACACACATCAATAGACACGCGCTGGTCTGGCCTTTTGAGGAAATATAAACCACGTGGGTCTGTGACTCTCGCAGCCAGAGAAAATCGATCCTTTGTCTGGATAGGTCAGAAAATGTGACGCGGCACTCCCTATGCAAATGAGGTGTCAGATTTCACAGGCTGCATGTCAGCTGACAGCAAGTAATGTTGTGCCATTCACAGAGTGCTCTGTACACCAAAAATGTCGTTCGAAACTGTTTCAGAACCGCTCAAAGTTCCCTAAATAGAGGACTTTAAATCTATAGCTCAGTAGGTAAAGCATGGCGCTTGCAATGCCATGATAGTGGGTTCAATTCCCGGGACCACGCAAATGTAAAGAATTGATGCGTACCTGACTGTAAGTTGCTCAACATAAAAGCGTCCGCTAAATTACATATATTAATATTATAAATATATCATAATGCTCCCCTGTACTGCCTGGGTCCATTGTGAATATCCTACTGGTAGTGTTGCTGTAGAACTGGCACAGGCCCTACTCTGGTGTCTGTGAGTGGTGCATAATGATGATGTCATCGATGCTGGGCTAGCAGACTGTCACTCTGCAGTGGGACCACCCTGTGACTAGATCCCAGAGAGCTGCTGGCTAGCAGACTGTCACTCTGCAGTGGGACCACCCAGTGACTAGATCCCAGAGAGCTGCTGGCTGGCAGACTGTCACTCTGCAGTGGGACCCCCCAGTGACTAGATCCCAGAGAGCTGCTGGCTGGCAGACTGTCTCTCTGCAGTGGGACCCCCCAGTGACTAGATCCCAGAGAGCTGCTGGCTGGCAGACTGTCACTCTGCAGTGGGATCACCCTGTGACTAGATCCCAGAGAGCTGCTGGCTGGCAGACTGTCACTCTGCAGTGGGACCACCCAGTGACTAGATCCCAGACAGTTACTGAGATCTGGCACAGACCCTATGTGATTGACGTGGTGTGTGTGGTTGAAAGACCCTACAATCATACAATAACTTGTGTGTCATCTTCAGCAGAACTGAAACAGACAATTCGTTTTTTGTGTTATGCAGTGCACTCACATTTTGTTCGAATTCTATGTGTGTGTGTGTGTGTCTGTGTATATATCTTTCTCTGTGTCTTTGTATGTATCTGTCTGTCACTGCATCTGTGTGTGTAGCTGTCTGTTACTGTGTCTATGTGTATCTGTCTGTCTGTCTGTCTGTCTCTGCGTCTCTGTGTGTATCTGTCTGTGTGTATCTGTCTGTCTGTCTGTCTGTCTGTCTGTCTGTCTGCCTGTCTGCCTGTCTGCCTGTCTGCCTGTCTGTCTGTCTGTATGTCTGTCTGTCTGTCTGTCTGTCTGTCTGTCTGTCTGTCTGTCTGTCTGTCTGTCTGTCTGTCTGTCTGTCTATCTGTCTGTCTGTCTGTCTGTCTGTATCTGCGTTTGTGTGTATCTGTCTGTCTGTCTCTGCGTCTGTGTGTATGAGTGTTTGACATTCCTGTTATCCTGCCGTAACATGCTGGATTGGAAAATGGCTTTTCAATAAAGGCCAGGTAATAGAATCCTCTTCCTTCTGATGGACAGTCACTTCTCATCACAGCCTATCAACAGACACACCGACCGTCCTGACAGTCACTTCTCATCACAGCGTATTAACAGACACACCGACCGATCTGTCAGTCACTTCTCATCACAGCCAATCAACAGACACACCGACCGATCTGACACTTCTCATCACAACAAATCAACAGATACATTGACCAGCCAACCGACCGCTCTCACACAACCTATTGGGATAGAGAGGAGGGAGAGAAATAGAGAAAGGGGAGCTGCAGGAAGGGGAACAGAAGGAAAGAGTGGAGGGTATAAGAGGATGAGAAAAAAAGAGAAGCAAATACACAAGGAGGAAATAAGGGAACCGAGGAGAAGAGGGAGGCAAGGGTTTAGGATGAGAGGATGAAGGGTAGAAAGGGGTGCCTGAGAAGGAGGGAATAGGAGGAGGAAGAGGAGGAAATAAAAGAATGGTAAGCAGTTGCTGGGCTGTGATTTGAGTAACAGCAGTATTGTAGGACATAGACATGTAGCAGATATGTTACTGGTGGTTATTGTAAGTGTGTCTGTGCCTGCCTGCCTGCGTGTGTGTGTGTCTGATGAAGTGTTTTGTAGCAGTGGTCTGCCTGGTCGTTTGCAGGCGTGGCACGTGCTGGATTCACTGCAGCTCCTCTCTCCCATCAAACTAATGTCCTAATAATGGTTCTGGCACCCGTGTGGACGGACACACACACACACACACACACACACACACACACACACACACACACACACACACACACACACACACACACACACACACACACACACACACACACACACACACACACACACACACACACGGACAACTGTCAGACATCAGGCAGGCAGTGTGTGTGTGTGTGTGTATCTACAGTATACATAGTGTGCTGTGTTTGCTGTCAGCTCTGTAGCCCACCATTGAGTCATCACAATGCTTCCAGAAAGATATTTCCAACAACACACAGCAGCAGCAGTATAGACACAACGAGACATCCCACAGTGGTTGCAGTGACAGCTGCCATACTCGTCCTGTCACAGCACTTTGTGACAGTACAGCAGTACAGCCAGGCTGAATAGGGACGATGACGATGACGACGACAATGACAATGATAGCCACCTTGCTTCTCTGCCTCTCTCTGCTGACTCCAGTCCTATAGCCGGCACGTCTGTTCTATTCACTGGCTATATGATAGACTCACCGTGGCGTCGTATCTGTACAGAGAGATAATGTCGATATATTTGCTAGCAATATTGTCTTCTTTGGTATGGTAGAGTGCCACTGGGCTATTTAATGTATCCACACGTTAGACCCACCGTGCAGTCACATCGGTACAGGGATAAACGTGGCTACAGTACACCATGATAGCAGAAGTACTGGCAGGATACGTGAACCACGGTCTGTGGTAGGCTTGAGTGTCACTGAGCGATTTGATGTATCCACACAATGCTATCAGCTTCGGTGAATGATATGATACATTCTCTAGGGCAAGGACATCAGCAATATTATTGTACTCTACTGTCTATATGATACTCTCTGTTGTTTAGCAACTGCATGGAGCTGGTATATGATCTATGTAGTGGTATTTGGTGGTATATACACTACATTACTAAAAGTATGTGGACACCTGCTCGTCAAACATCTCATTCCAAAATCATGGTCATTAATATGGTGTTGGTCCCCCCCTTTGCTGCTATAACAGCCTCCACTCTTCAGGGAAGGCTTTCCACTAGATGTTGGAAAATTGCTGCTGGGACTTGCTTCCATTCATTCACAAAAGCATTAGTGAGGTCGGCACTGATGTTGGGGGATTAGGCCTGGCTCGTAGTCGGCATTCCAATTCATCCCAAAGGTGTTCGATGGGGTTGAGGTCAGGGCTCTGTGCAGGCTAGTCAAGTTCTTAAACACCGATCTCGACAAACCATTTCTGTATGGACCTCGCTTTGTGCACGGGGGCATTGTCATGCTGAAACAGGAAAGGGTCGTCCCCAAACTGTTGCCACAAAGTTAGAAGCACAGAATCATCTAGAATGTCATTGTATGCTGAAGCATTAAGATTTTCCTTCACTGGAACTAAGAGACCTAGCCTGAACCATGAAAAACAGCCCCAGACCATTATTCTGCCTCCACCATACTTTACAGTTGGCACTATGCATTTGGGCAGGTAGCGTTCTCCTGGCAGCCGACAAACCCAGATTTGTGCGTCGGACTGGCAGATGGTGAAGGGTCATTCATCATTTTAGAGAACACGTTTCCAATGGTGGCAAGCTTTACACCACTCCAGCTGACGCTTGGCATTGCACATGGTGATCTTAGGCTTGTGTGCGGCTCCTCGGCCATGGAAACCCATTTTATGAAGCTCCCGATGAACAGTTATTGTGCTGACGTTGCTTCCAGAGGCAGTTTGGAACTCGGTAGTGAGTGTTGCAACCGAGGACAGATGATTTTTACGCGCTTCAGGACTCGGCGGTCCTGTTCTGTGAGCTCGTGTGGCCTGTCATTTCGCGGCTGATCCGTTGTTGCTTCTAGACATTTCCACGTCACAATAACAGCACTTACAGTTGACCGGGGCAGCTTTGGCGTATGTGTTATTTCATCGTTTTGATGTCGTCACTATTATTCTGCAATGTAGAAAATGGTAAAAATGAAGCAAAACCCTTGAATGAGTAGCTATGTCCAACCTTTTCACTGGTACTGTAGATATATATGGAGCGTGCGACTCTCTTTATTTTTCTATCTTCCAGTTTATTCTCCGTTAGTCAGCACCTCCACACTAAGTAATATTCTCTGGGGGTGCTCCAGCTCACGATTTTAATTAGAAAATTCCATCCCAACAATATAGAAATCTTCCATCATATGCCCAGTACCTAAAAGATCAACCCTTCCTGCAACAATGACGACCACCCTGTAGCTTTAACATTTAGTAATGAAGACCTTTGAAAGGCTTTTTCTACTACCACTCTCTCTACTCACTACTCTCTGTTATCATCTATGCATTGCCACTTTAATAACCCCTACCTGCATGTACATCATTTCCTCAACTACCTCGACACCGGTGCCCCTGCACATTGACACATTGACTCTGTACCGGTACCCCCTGTATATAGCCCCTGCTATTGTTATTTACTGCTGCTCTTTAATTATTTGTTATTCTTATCTCTTACTTTTTTTGGGGGGGGGGGGGGGGGGGGGGGGTATTTTTTTCAAACCGCATTGTTGGTTAAGGGCTTGTAAGTAAGCATTTCACTGTAAGGTCTACCTACACCTGTTGTATTCTGCGCATGTGGCAAATACAATTTGATTTGATGTGATTCTTTGCCAGCTACAAAGGGAGGTATGCTCTTCCACAGACCCACTCTAGTTTGCCTACAAGCAGCACAGGGGTGTTGATGATTCACTCCTATCCCTACTGCACAGTGCCTACACCCACATGGAGAAGCCCAAAACTGCCAGGATGGTATTTGTGGATTTCTCTAGTGCCTTCAATACAGTACAGCTTAACTTAACGGGTCAAAAGCTCCAGAACATGAATTTCGACATCTGATTCTCTGGGTCCTCTCCTTCCCGACAAATAGATACCAGCCGGTCAGATTCAACCGTCGCAGCAGCTCATCCAGAACCATCTCTAAAGGATCACCACGATGCTCTGTCATCTCGCTGGTGTTATTCACCCTCTACACAGACGACTGTAGGAGCTCGGACCCAGATATGACGTTGATTAAGTACTTGGAGGATAGAGTTATAATGGACACATGTAAATCAGAGACCTCCAGGCTACAATCTACAGGTTTTCCCTCTGGTGTAGCCAGAACTACCTGGATCTCAACTCAAACAAAATACCTGGTCACTGACTTCAGAAGAAACCAACCTCCCACCCCAGCACTGGAGATTAACGACCAGGTCATTGAGTGAGTGGAGGACTATAAATACTTAGCAGCCATCATCGACAACAAGCTCTCCTTCAAAAAGGAAAATAGAACAGATTCACTCTGTCAACAACGGCTGTTCTTTTTACAGAAATTGAGGACGTTTAATGTACACCAATCCATCCAAGCATTTAATAAATTCTTCATAGCAACCATCTTATCTTTTAATATTGAGGGGTGGTTTGGTGCTCTAGGGAACACTAGTCAGAACCCAATGAACAGGGTAATACAAATCAGTGGGAAGGTCATTGGAGAAAGCCAGGAACCCTTCAGTGACATCTCAAAAAAAAAAAAACGAGTGAGGAAAAGGGGAACAAATAGCCTTAGACAGGGGCGGCAGGTAGCCTAGTGGTTAGAGCGTTGGGCCAGTAACCGAATGGTTGCTAGATCGGATCCCTGAGCTGACAAGGTAAACATCTGTTGTTCTGCCCCTGAACAAGGCAGTTGTTCAGGGGCAGAACGCTGTTCTTAGGCCGTCATTGTAAGTAAGAATTTGTTCTTAACTGACTTGCCTAGTTAGATAAAAGAATGACGCACACACTCCATGACCAGTACCTTCTGGGCACAGATATAGATCTCTGGCATACAAATCTAAAATGGCAGCTTATAGTTTTGTCCCATCAAACTCCTCAACTCTTGAAGTTATTATTTTTATTTGTATAGTGTACGAAACATTAAGAACAGCTTCCTAATATTGAGTTGCCCTCAGAACAGCCTCAATTTGTTGGGGCATGGACTCAACAAGGTGTCGAAAGCGTTCCAAAAGGATGCTGGCCTCATATTGTGTCACGAATTCCGCTTCCTGAGTCTGGGTTTGCCTGTGTGTCTGTCCTGGAGTGTGTTTCAGGTGTCCTGGAACGCACCCTGTCTGGTTGCCGGGCGTATTAGCTCATTGGGAGATTGATTTCACCCGCACCTGTTTCCCGTCAGTAATCTGCACACCTGTCCTGATCATCATCTCTACCCTTCAAAAGCTCTGACCTGACTTCCATTCCCTGCCGGATCGTTAGCCATGAACAGTATGTTGTGCCTGAGTACCAGACTCCAGTTGGATAGTATTTGTTTTGTTGTTTTCATTTACGTATTGCTTGCCTTGAACTTACCTCCGTTTGTTTTGCCTTCAGTTACTCACCTGGATCATTCTCTCCATTCCCGCCTGGTTGACAGAGGATTCTACTACTACATTGGATTCACCTATTTCCTCTCATCTACTCACCACCGCTGCCCGCTACGCCATCTGGATATATCTACCTTTTCACATTTAACTGTAAATAAATACTCACCTTCTTCCTACGCTCCTTGTCCTGGTCTGCTTCTGGGTTCGATCTTGAAAGATCGTGACAGAACGATCCGGCCAGTAATGAACCCAGCGGACCTGGACTCCGTTTGCCATGCCATTACCCAGCAGGGGAAGACATTGGGACAACACAATACGGCGCTACAGGAGATAGCGAGTTCGATCCAGAACTTATCTGCTAGCTTGACACAAGTCCAGGATCAGCTCAGTTTGCTGGCGATTCATTCACCACCGGTTTCACCCATCTCACCTGCAGTGTCTGGAGCGGTGTCTTTCCGTGAACCCAAGGTACCGACGCCTGATAAATATGAAGGGGATTTGGGAGGATGCCGTTCGTTTCTTATGCAGTGTGGGTTAGTGTTTGATCTACAGCCCCATTCTTACGCCACTGACAAGGCTAGGATAGCCTTTGTTATTGTACTGTTGCGTGGAAGAGCTCTGGAATGGGCTTCAGCCGTTTGGGAACGACAGGGAACCTGCACGGCTTCATATCAGGAGTTCACAGGAGAGATGAGAAAGCTTTTTGATCATCCAGTCCGAGGTAAGGATGCAGCTAAACGTTTGTTCTCTCTTCGCCAAGGAGATCGCAGTTTGGCAGATTTTATGATTGAGTTCAGGACATTGGCTGTGGAGAGTGGTTGGAATGAGGAGTCACTACAAGCGGTTTTTTACAAGGGGTTGTCAGAGGAACTCAAGGACGAGCTGATATCTTATCCAGAGCCTAGTGACCTGGACAGCTTGGTCGCTTTATCTATGCGGGTAGATAATAGAGTCCGAGAGAGAAGGAGGGAGAAGCAGTGGGGCCCATCCAATCATTCTGCAACTCGGTTACCATTCGGTTCAGGAGGTGAACCAGGGCGTATTGATCATTGTTCTCCACACGGGATTAGTGGAGGAGTCTTGCCACCAGATTCTGAACCAATGCAAGTGGGGCGACACGGGCTAACTAAGGAGGAGCGCCAACGTAGACGAGAGACCAATAGCTGTATCTACTGTGGTAGATCGGGACATTACATCTCCGCTTGTCCACAGCGCCCGTTAAACTGCCCGGCTCGCTAGTGGTGGGAGTAACGTTAGCGAGCCAGATTCAATCTCTTAAGGATCTTGTCAGACCCCGTTTTCCTGCGACCCTTATGAATAAGGATCAGAATGTTGACATGAACGCTCTTATTGATTCAGGTGCCGATGGCAGCTTTATGGATGCCGACTTGGTGGAACAGCTGGGGCTTTCCAAGGAGCAATTGCCGGAAGCCATTGAAGCAACCACTCTTAACGGTAGTAGTCTGGCACGGATCACTATGAGGACTGAACCGGTTAAGATGTTGGTGTCGGGAAATCATTCAGAGTTTATCTCTTTCTTCATTTTGTCCTCGCCCCATGTTCCTCTGGTTCTTGGTTACTCCTGGCTGAAGGAACACAATCCCTCGTTTGATTGGGTGACAGGGAAGGTAACTAGTTGGAGCATTGAATGTCATGCTAACTGCCTTAGGACGGCCTGTTCTCCTGCTATTTCCAGTCAGGTCAGTGACTCTGCTCCTCCTGATTTGTCCCTGGTTCCAGACACCTATCACGAGTTGGGAGAAGTATTCAGTAAACAGAAGGCTTTGTCCCTTCCTCCCCACCGACCTTATGATTGTGCGATTAATCTGTTTCCTGGATCTGCCTTTCCCAAGGGACGGTTATACAGTATCTCTCGACCGGAACGTGAGGCCTTGGAGACCTACATCAAGGAGTCTCTAGCTACTGGTCTCATTCGGCCATCGTCATCACCTTTGGGAGCAGGATTTTTTTTTGTGAGCAAGAAGGATGGCTCTCTTCGACCGTGTATTGATTATCGGGGTTTGAATGATATTACGGTTAAGAACAAGTATCCCCTGCCCTTGATGAGCTCGGCTTTCGATTCCTTACAGGGTGCTACGGTTTTTACGAAGCTGGATTTACGTAATGCTTATCATTTGGTTCGGATCAAGGAGGGGGACGAGTGGTTGACTGGGTTCAATACTCCGATGGGACATTTTGAATACCAGGTGATGCCGTTTGGACTGACCAACGCTCCGGCGGTGTTCCAAAGTATGGTGAATGACGTTCTGAGAGATATGATTGGTATTTTTGTGTTCGTTTACCTGGATGATATCCTCATCTTCTCAAAGGAGCTTTCTAGCCACGTTCTGCATGTCAAGCAGGTCCTGCAGCGGTTATTGGAGAACCGTCTGTTCGTGAAGGCTGAGAAGTGTGATTTTCACGCCCACACAACGTCCTTCCTCGGGTACATCATATCCAGGGGAGAGATCAAGATGGACCAAGAGAAGGTTCGGGCAGTTCGGGATTGGGTCCAGCCCGGTACAAGATTGCAGCTCCAGAGATTCCTGGGGTTTGCGAATTTTTATCGGAGGTTTATCCGTGACTACAGCCGGGTGGCTGCACCTTTAACTGCCCTGACGTCTTGCACCAGAAAGTTCTGTTGGACTCCTGAGGCAGACCGAGCATTTCTGGACTTGAAGAGCCGATTCACCAACGCCCCGATTCTCTCTCAACCTGACACTTCCCGTCAGTTCGTTGTGGAGGTGGATGCTTCTGATGTGGGTGTGGGCGCCATCCTGTCCCAGCGTAGCTCCACTGACGGTAAACTCCATCCCTGCGCTTTCTACTCTGGTCGTCTTTCTCCAGCTGAAAGAAACTACGATGTGGGTAACCGGGAGCTTCTCGCTGTGAAGCTTGCCTTGGAGGAGTGGCGTCACTGGTTGGAGGGAGCGGAGCAACCGTTTGTGGTTTGGACTGACCACAAGAATCTGGCTTACGTACAATCGGCTAAACGTCTCAACGCCCGTCAGGCCAGGTGGGCTTTGTTTTTTGGACGTTTCAATTTTTCCCTGACGTTCCGACCTGGGTCGAAGAACGGGAAGGCGGACGCCTTGTCCCGGATGTTCTCTAAGACGGAGGAGAGTGGGGTCAAGACTGAGACGATTCTTCCCCAGAACGTGGTCGTGGGAGCCGTTACATGGAGGATAGAGGAGGATGTGATGGCGGCCCTTCGGACGCAACCCGGCCCCGGGAACGGTCCACCCGGTCGGTTGTTTGTACCCGAGTCGGTCCGTTCTGCTGTCCTTCAGTGGTCCCACGCCAGCAAGATAGCTTGTCACCCTGGCGTTGCTCGGACTATGGCATTACTGCGCAGACGTTTTTGGTGGCCTGCCATGGGAGAAGATACCCGGAGGTTTGTTGCCGCATGTCCTGTTTGTGCCCAGAACAAGAGTACCAATCGACCCAGCTTTGGGCTTCTTCACCCCCTACCTATTCCTCGGCGACCTTGGTCGCATCTGGCCCTGGATTTTGTCACGGGATTGCCCCCTTCTGTTGGGAACACGGTCATTCTGACCATTGTGGACAGATTCAGCAAGTTTGCTCATTTTGTTCCTCTCTCCAAGCTTCCATCGGCTACGGAGACGTCCGAGATCCTGGTCAGGGAGGTTTTCAGGGTTCACGGATTGCCCAGTGACATTGTGTCTGACCGTGGTCCTCAGTTTACCTCTGCTGTCTGGAAATCCTTCTGTTTGGCCATTGGAGCTACAGTCAGTCTCACTTCTGGATTTCACCCACAATCTAATGGTCAAGCGGAGAGAGCCAACCAGAAGATGGAGTCCACGCTGCGTTGTCTTGTCTCCTCTGATCCCACCTCTTGGTCATCTCAATTACCCTGGGTTGAGTATGCCCATAATACCCTTCCTTCATCTGCCACTGGGATGTCCCCCTTCCAATGCCTTTACGGATACCAACCTCCTTTGTTTCCTTCTCAGGAGAGGGATCTCTCGGTTCCCTCTGTCCAGACCCATATTCGTCGTTGCCACCGGACCTGGCATCGGGCCAGGAAGGCTCTCCTTAGAGTTTCTGACCGGTATCAGATACAGGCGAACCGTCGCCGTATTCCTGCCCCAGCTTATACGGTTGGAGATAAGGTTTGGTTGGCTACACGGGATCTTCCTCTACGGACGGAGTCAAGGAAGTTGTCACCTAAGTTCATTGGTCCGTTTGTAGTGGAGAGAATCATAAATCCTGTGGTGGTTCGACTCAAGTTGCCTGCAACACTTAGAGTGCATCCCACTTTTCATGTCTCCTGTCTCAAGCCGGTTCACCTCAGTCCTCTGTTGCCTCCTCCTCCTCGTCCTCCTCCTCCTCGGATGATCGGAGGTGGTCCTGTCTACACGGTGCGCCGCATCATGGACTCCAGACGGCGGGGTCGAGGGTACCAGTTTCTAGTGGACTGGGAAGGATATGGTCCAGAGGAGAGGAGTTGGATTCCTCGGCGACAGATTCTGGATGACGACCTGATTCGTGACTTCTACCGCCTCCATCCTGGCGCTCCAGGTAGTCCGCCCGGTGGCGTTCGTCGGAGGGGGGGTACTGTCACGAATTCCGCTTCCTGAGTCTGGGTTTGCCTGTGTGTCTGTCCTGGAGTGTGTTTCAGGTGTCCTGGAACGCACCCTGTCTGGTTGCCGGGCGTATTAGCTCATTGGGAGATTGATTTCACCCGCACCTGTTTCCCGTCAGTAATCTGCACACCTGTCCTGATCATCATCTCTACCCTTCAAAAGCTCTGACCTGACTTCCATTCCCTGCCGGATCGTTAGCCATGAACAGTATGTTGTGCCTGAGTACCAGACTCCAGTTGGATAGTATTTGTTTTGTTGTTTTCATTTACGTATTGCTTGCCTTGAACTTACCTCCGTTTGTTTTGCCTTCAGTTACTCACCTGGATCATTCTCTCCATTCCCGCCTGGTTGACAGAGGATTCTACTACTACATTGGATTCACCTATTTCCTCTCATCTACTCACCACCGCTGCCCGCTACGCCATCTGGATATATCTACCTTTTCACATTTAACTGTAAATAAATACTCACCTTCTTCCTACGCTCCTTGTCCTGGTCTGCTTCTGGGTTCGATCTTGAAAGATCGTGACATATTGACTCCAGTGCTTCTCACAGTTGTGTCAAGTTGGCTGGACCATTGTTTATACACACGGGAAACTGTTGAGAGTGAAAAACCCAATAGCTTTGCAGTTCTTGACACACTCAAACGGGTGCTCCTGGCACCTACTACCATACCCCGTTCAGCAATACTGAGCAATAGGATACTCTCTAGGTTCCTGATACTGGAGGGTAAACAGTGCTAGTCATCTGTAATACAGCAACACTGAGCAATATGATACACTCCTGCCTCCGGATGTTAGAGGCTACACAGTTCTGGTCAGTCCAGTGGAGGGCTAAACCATGACATGATGGACGTCTACTTCCATATTCATAGTCACACTGTTTTGACCTTCGCTCACTGAGCGAGTAAGTTACCGGGAACGTATGGATCGCTCTGTTGTGCTCCACCGCAGCAAGCATGGGAATAAGACTGGGCCTGTATTTAAGCAATAAGGCCAGAGAGGTGTGGTATATGGCCAATATACCACGGCTAAGCACTGTTCTTTGGCACGACGCAGCGCGGCGCATTGGCCTTTGTTGGCCGTCATTGTAAATAAGAATTTGTTCTTAACTGACTTGCCTAGTTAAATAAAGGTTAAATAAAAAAAAAATATATATCACAAACACCCGAGGTGCCTTATTGCTATTATAAACTGTTTACCAACGTAAATAAAGCTGTTCAAATAACTGTTTTGTCGTACACGTGGTATACGGTCTGATAAACCACGGCTGTCAGCCAATCAGCATTCAGGGCTCGAACCACTCAGTTTTAAATGGAAACGAGCAGATGTGTGCTTATCTCTCTCTATTTCGTCCTCTCTGTCTTTGTCTCTTTACACACAACCGATACCAGGGGACCGATTCAACTAGATGTACTATGATTCGCAGCCCCTTTAACTAATTAGTGTAATGACAGTTTTATCATTGCAAGGTGAGTGAAGCATACACTAGGACTGCAATGGAACCGCAGCTGAAATAGAATAGGAATTCATACAGTGTATTTGTAATGCATGGTGATGACTGAATACTCAAGATTATCTGGTGCTTTGGATGTCAGAGACTTTCAATTCGACGAGGTGAACTGGAAACTTCTATTGTGTGTATGAGCTCATAATCACTAAACAATATAATCCCACTGTTTCAATGTAGCCCCACCCTGCAGTGCTAGCTGTTAGGGAGCTCTCGTCTGTGTAGTCCCACTCTCGCTCTCTCCATCTCTTTTCATTCATCTTTATCCATCCTTAGGGGTTCGATCAAGTCTGCCCTTTTCTTTTGAGAGCAAGCTCATTCGTTCCCGCCATGTAGCGCTGTTTTTCGATCCCAATCGACCCGTGCCGCTAGCTTGCCACACTGCCCTGTGCGCCACGCCACTCTGTTGTTTCTCTCTCTCTCCTCTCTTTCCTTTTCTTTCTCCTTCTCTTTGTCTTCCATCAATCTGGTCTGTCCAGCTGGAGGAAGTAGGAAGGGTTGCTCTCTCTCTCTCGCTCTCTCTTGCTCTCTCTCTCAGTAATGTCTCTCTTGCAATATGTTGATTTTATTTATGCAACTACAGTCTTGGCCTCGGTCAAGATAAGCTGA
Source organism: Salvelinus namaycush (assembly GCF_016432855.1). Classification (NCBI taxonomy): domain Eukaryota; kingdom Metazoa; phylum Chordata; class Actinopteri; order Salmoniformes; family Salmonidae; genus Salvelinus; species Salvelinus namaycush. The sequence continues at coordinate 37,006,431 of NC_052325.1, read as the reverse complement.
GTTCCCTTCCCTCTCCCTCCGCTCTCCTTCTCTCTCGCTGTTACGCACACACACACACACACACACACACACACACACACACACACACACACACACACACCCCCCCCCCCCCCCCCCCCCCCCCCCCCCCCCCCCCCCGAGCCCAGACAAGATATGTCAGTTATTTTTCCTGGTGTTTTTTCCACACAGTATGTCAGAGCATCCCCAGGTTCTCTGGCAGATGAAGGCAATGTGTGTGTTTGTGAGTCTGTCCTCTTTGCTACCCTGCCTCTAGTCATTGTAACTGCATGGTGTGTGTCTCTGTGTCAAGCTTAATTTCATTCATAATATAAAGAGCATACAGTATGAACGTCCTGCCAGAGAGAAAGAGAGAGGGGGAGGGGGGGTGGCAGGGAGAGAGAGAGACAGAGAGGGATAAGGCCCTTCACTCTGATAGTAAAAAATGTCACCGAAGCCTTGGCATACAGACCTCTGCTTATAGACTTTTGTCTTTGATTTGGGGTGATGTTGGGACCGGCTGTGTGTCTGGATGCAGGGTCATCGGGCTGTAAAGGAGAGTAGTTGCACTGAAATGACTCCCTTTTGATTGGTGGTTGTCATTACCATTGCTGCTTTGCATTATTGTCACAGCTGTTTATGTTACTGTTGTTGATGCTCTTCTTGTTGCTGTTACTCGTAGACAGCAGATGGTTTAATTAGTTAAGGATGATAATGGATTGGATGTTTACAGTATAAGGGTGTTGTAAAGAACACAGTGGGAGAGAGAGTGCTGGTTTCAAGCGCAGGGCGCAGCAGGTGTTTGTTGCAAAGGACCACAGGAAGAGGCAGGTAGCTGGGTCCAGGGGCAGGCAGAAGGTCATACACAGGGGGTCCAAAAGGGCAACGGTACAGGCAGGGAACAGGCTCCTAACGTAGTCCGGGAGATCAGGCAATAGGAAGATAACAGGAAATCCGATAGGCTAAAGTAGAGGCAGAGAATAGGCAAAAAGGTGTCATTAGTGAGGCAGGCTAAAACTATCATACACGGGTGTAATAATGACATACAGGTGTGTGAAAAGGTGATTAGAATTCAGGTGATTGGGATCTGGAGAGTGAGCTGCTTTCAGGGGATCTAGGTGTTTGAGAGTGTGAGCTGGAAGCAGACGTTATAGGTATAAGGTAATCAGACTTGGAAAAGGAAAATCGGGGGTCCTTTTCTCATGACATAAAAAGTCAAATGAGTTTGGTACAGGAGAGTCATACATGTTCCCATAGAAATCTGATTGGATACAGCATTTGACTATTGAAATATCAGCCTCATTTTAACTTCAGAGTTGATTTCTTTTTCTTTCTGAGGGCTAATCGGGGACATTTTCGATGACGGCTCTAGCCGGGGACAGGCCACCAAAACCGGGGACTGTCCCCGGAAATCAGGGACGTTAGGTTACCCTAGGGTGGGGACTCACCTCATCTAGCTACCTCCGATGTATAGCATGCAGTGGTGGGCCGTCAGGGCCAGCAAGGCCTTCTCTGCTGGCCTAAACATCATCAGAATATATATATTTTTTAAAATATATTTTCCCACAAATATGTATTAAATTATTCCCCAGAGTAAGAATTATACTCTTCATTTCATAGCTTTCCTCTTGGTTGCACTGCTTCCAGCCCCAGGTTGAGATTTGGAGGGCTGGCCTTTATGTTAGATCTTTTATCCAATCATATTCAGCCATCATGTGTTGCCAGGGGTCTAAAATCTGCCCTCAGGCCTTCAGAATCAACAGTGCGGGCGCTTGTAGCTTAAAGTGAATGGAAATGAAAATTTTGTGTCAACCAATCAGCTTTAGAGTTGGCTATTGTACGCCTGCTGGCTGGCTCCAGTGTTACACAGGAGCCAGCTAGCAGGAGTAGTGCGTGCACGTCTTTTGATTGGATTACCAATATTGAGAAGCAGGTCCTATGGGCAGGTCTATGCAGATCCTCAGAACTAGGAAACTGAATTTGATAAACAAATTAATTTGCGTACGACTAAGCTGTTTTTTCAACCCACAATGGCGGAAGGAGGAGAAGATATCGATTTGGTCGAGGATATAATTATAACGCCATTCTCAAGACGAACTTTTCAAGAAAAGTTAGACATTGTAAGGAGAGGTCGCCCGACGCCGATGCTACAAAGCCTGTCACAGGCGGGAAAGGGGTTCGTTCGCCACTTTCAAAGTTCCAACTACGAGCGCTATCAATGGCTCACAGGCTCCGAGAAGCACTGCAAACTGTACTGCTGGGAATGCCTATTATTTGCAAGTGATCGATTTGGTGTTTGGAGCCACACTGGCTTTGCAAACTTGAGTTGTCTAACCAATGCAGCAACGAGACACCAAAGTACGGCTGGGCACTTACAAGCAATGGTGCTTTTGAAAACTTTTGGGGACACCCGAGTGGATCTACAGCTCAATGAACAATCGCGCAGGGCAACGGAGCTGCACAATGAAAAGGTGAAGAAAAATAGGGAAATATTGAAAAGACTCATTGATTGTGTCATGTTTTTGGGTAAACAGGAACTTTCTTTTAGGGGACACGATGAAAGTGCTGACTCCACAAACAAAGGGAACTACGTGGAGCTTCTTTCTTTTCTTTCTGAAAGCAACACAGATTTACAATACCACCTGTCCACTAACAAAGTGTTCATTGGGACGTCCGGCAAAATACAAAATGACCTAATTTATGCTATTGCTGAAGTGATGGGAGAAGAGATCAAAATGGAGATTAAAAAAGCTCCCTTTGTTGCTGTTATGGTGGACGAGACAACAGATGTGGGAAATGCAGCACAGCTCTCACTCGTCCTGCGTTATGTGGCGGACACAGGAGTCAAGGAGCGATTTATCCGATTTGAAGATGTGACAAGCGGCAAGCGAGCTGATGACATTGCCGCTCTTATTTTCCGTTTCTTGGAGGAAAATGAATGTAGTCTGGATAAAGTTGTGGCACAGTGTTTTGATGGCGCAGCAGTCATGGCATCTGGACTCAATGGGGTGCAGGCTAAAGTTAAGGAGAGGGCACCGATGGCCTTATTCATTCACTGCTATGCACATCGACTAAATTTAGTACTGACTCAAGGAGCCTCAAAGCTTAAAGAATGCAAGGTCTTCTTTGCCAACCTCAATGGCCTTGCAGCATTTTTCTCACGATCCCCTAAGCGCACGCAACTGCTGGATGACATCTGCAAGCGTCGTCTTCCTAAGGTTGCACCAACGAGGTGGCAATATACATCTAGATTGGTCAATGCAGTCTTTGAAAAGAGAGTTGCCCTAAAGGAGCTGTTTAACCACTTACTGGAACATCATGATGACCATGACGGGGATACTGTGCTTATGGCTGATGGATTTAATGCACGTTTGGATGATTTTGAGTTTTGTTTTTTGCTTGAAACATTCAATGGGATTTTTAATTATTCGGATGTGCTTTTTGGAATTCTACAGAAACAAACTTTGGATGTACAATTCTGCCTGACAAGGGTGAACGAGTTTTGTGACACAATTGAGCGAGAGAGGTGCAGGTTCAGTCAAATCTACGATGACACAGCGCGCATCTCAAGTTTACCCAGCGCACGCAGAGGCCCACAAGGAGACCCTCGCACATACTATCAACAACTCCACAGCAATATTCTGGACAACATTCTTTGCCAGATACGAAACAGGTTTCAAGACCACGAAAAATTAATGTTTCTCTCCCTCCTGGACCCCCGGCACTTTCAGACCTACCGGAAAAAAAAATCCGCAAACAGCCTTCTCCAGCTTAACAGAGAGTCACGGAACACTGTTCGACCTATCCAAGCTAAAAACAGAACTGACTAATGTATGCTATGACTGATTTTGAAGGGAAAAGTCCCTCTGATCTCCTTGATTTCCTTAAGCAGAAAAATCTGAATGAGGACATGGGGCAACTTTACACATTGGCATGTGTGACAGTGACTATCCCTGTGTCCACGGCTTCTGTCGAGCGGTCATTCTCGGCCTTAAAGCGAATCAAAACGTATTCCAGAAATGCTACTGGACAGACTCGGCTTTCAGCATTAGCCTCCATGTCGATAGAAAAGGACTTATTGGTGGAACTAAAACACACAGATAGACTGTACAACAGAGTCATTGAAGTCTTCTTGAGGAAAGAAAGGAGGAAGGATTTTGTGTTCAAATAATCAGTCTTTGGTGAGTAGGCATACAATGCATGTTATTTTTTATTAAATGTGTATGTATGTTTCGCATTTTATTTCGTTAATATTAAATACCCTATATATTAACAAAATAAAATGGCAAATAGCCTATGTTGCAAATTATTTGTTTTCTTTCTTTTATTTTCAGTGAATAGTTATGTGTCTTTATCATCAAGGTGAAACTGCTTTGGGTGCGACAATGCGCTGTTTGGTGAACACACTGTATTTATTTTTTTGGGGACTTAAAGCTCAAAGTTTGTGGACCAGAAATGGATAGAAGAAGAATATTAATATAACTCTGTTGCACTCGACTATGTTCTTGCCTATTAGTTGAACTGTACTGTATTGTACTCTTCCTCTGCAATTCTCTGAATAAAAATGTCAATTTCAAGGTGACGCAACGCCTGGTTATACTGCGTTTCTGTAATAAGAGGTGGATTAATTCGGGTGGGACTGTGTAGGACCTCACTGAAGGCCCAGGCCCCAGGCCCACGGCACGCTACTGATAGCATGCATCAGCTCAGTTTCAAATTTCCTTCCTTCCTTCCTTCCTTCCTTCCTTCCTTCCTTCCTTCCTTCCTTCCTTCCTTCCTTCCTTCCTTCCTTCCTTCCTTCCTTCCTCCTCTTGGTCTTACGGTTGTTGTCTGTTCATGCTTGGTCCCGTCTTCCTTCTCCTCCCTCTCCTTCTCATTTCTCCTCCTCCTCCTCTTGGTTGTTGTCTGTTCATGCTTGGTCCTGTCTCCTCCTGAGGGCAGAGGGCTGAGCGGAGTGCTAGAGAGATGCTTTGAACTAATGAAAGGTCAGCAAGATATAAATAGGCACACTGGAAGAAGTAGGGGGAAATGTCACTGGGGTATATAGCCTGTATGTGTGTGCACACTGTACATGAGAGAGAGAGAGAGAGAGAGAGAGAGAGAGAGAGAGAGAGAGAGAGAGAGAGAGAGAGAGAGAGAGAGAGAGAGAGAGAGAGAGAGAGAGAGAGAGAGAGAGAGAGAGAGAGAGAGAGAGAGAGAGAGAGAGAGAGAGAGAGAGAGAGAGAGAGAGAGAGAGAGAGAGAGAGAGAGAGAGAGAGAGAGAGAGAGAGAGAGAGAGAGAGAGAGAGAGAGAGAGAGAGAGAGAGAGAATATTTATTATTTTCTTTCTGCTCTACAGTACACATTCAACATTTCTATTACTGATTTTGACCTGCTGGCTTTGGTAAAAGCCACATTGCTGTATAGAACTTCATTCTTGTACTCTGAAAAGACCTTGTGGTTCTAATCAATGGTGCTTGTATTCAGACACACAAAGGTCCAAGTACAGCCAACTAAGGCTGTAGGAGAAAAACATGCTTAATGTAGGTCAGAGTCACAGAATGAGGCAGATTTATGGAAAGAACTCATCTTTAGACAGTGTTGGTGTTCTCTGAATAATCAACAAAAATCAACATTGATACATACTTAAAGAAAGAGTGTCTTTTAAGACCACACGGGCTGGGCACCAATTGGTGTATGACACTGAAAGAAAATCAATTAATCAATATTCAACAGCAGATTGAATATGGGAGGCCGACAGTCTGGTCCAACTCTTACGTGTTAGTCCAAAAGGTCTGCAGCAGCTACAGAGATGTCCTTCATCAAAGAGGAAGCTCTGTGATTGACAGGTAGAGGCACGTCGAAGAGAACAACAACTATTACAATTGATGAACCTATTCCTCTTGATTAGGTTTCGCCTGATTTAGGAATGTTCTGCTTTGCTGCACGGTGTCTGCCACTTATTTTGGTCAGGTTGTTATTGTAAAAGAGAAAGTGTTCTCAAGTCTCTCTGACTTAGGTACCTGGTCAAATAAATGTCAAATACATTTAAATAAAAGGTTGGCTGCTGCAGTCGTATCTGCCGAAAGACATGGGATGACTGTTGGACATTGAACAGGTTAAACTGATCAATGCCCGTCAAACACCTAGCCGGTTGTATTCACAGGTCGTCGTTGAAAATTACAACCTGTTCTTTACAGAGTAAAGAGTAAAGCGGAGTATTCAGAGAGAAAAGTGGAGTATTCAGAGAGAAAAGTGGAGTATTCAGAGAGAAAAGTGGAGTATTCAGAGAGAAAAGTGAGAGAAAGCGGAGTATTCAGAGAGAAAAGTGGAGTATTCAGAGAGAAAAGTGGAGTATTCAGAGAGAAAAGTGAGAGAAAGCGGAGTATTCAGAGAGAAAAGTGGAGTATTCAGAGAGAAAAGTGGAGTATTCAGAGAGAAAAGTGAGAGAAAGCGGAGTATTCAGAGAGAAAAGTGGAGTATTCAGAGAGAAAAGTGAGAGCAAGCAGAGTATTCAGAGAGAAAAGTGGAGTATTCAGAGAGAAAAGTGGAGTATTCAGAGAGAAAAGTGAGAGAAAGCGGAGTATTCAGAGAGAAAAGTAAAGCGTTCAGAGAGAAAATTGATAGAAAAAAGTGAGAGAAAGGATAAATAGAAAATGATGGGGGTTGGGTTGAAATGTGTGTCTGTTTTTTTTAGGTTAACAGTGTATGTGCACTAAATAGTTAATGACTAGCTGTAGCCTCTAGTAAAACTACATTTTAACCTATTTTCAGCACAGAGACTCACTCAACATTGCAAAATGTAGAGCATGTGTGGAAACCCAAACTGGAACCCCGCAAATGTCCTAAATGTAATGTAGTCTTAGCTTAGCATCATGCTAGTATAGCTTTCATATCTTTCAATTAATAAATGTGGGCTGACTACGCAAGGCTAACATGCTAAAAATGTGTTTGTTTTTGTGTGTGTTTGTGATAGTAGCTGAGGTGAATTTTAACATACAGCTGTGTTGTGTCTCAAACTAATGGCCACACATCCTCCTCTCACATCTGGGTGAAACTCTGAAGACGGGACCCGTGTGTTTGGCTATGTGATAGTGGAAGGCTTCTCTCTGTGAAGGCCTTTGATACGGAGGCTGGACGCATCGCTGGAGTGGATCTTGAGTGGACTGAATGTACAGCAGATAGAAGGGTAAAGATTAACAGAGATAGAGAGAGGAAGAGAGAGAGAAATAGAGAACGAGAGAGGGAACTAGAGAGAGGAAGAGAGCGAGAGAGAGAGAGAGAACGACAGAGAGAGAACGAGAGAGAAAGAGGAAGAGGGAGAGAAATAGGGAGAGAGAGAATAAGAGAGAGAGCACACCTCATCCTCAAACTGCCCTGCAGACGAGCAGCCCCAAGAGGAGAGCCACCCCCCAGCACTGAACAGACCCAGGCCCCACAACTGCACTGCTCCTCCATTGTTGAGAGAGATAAAATCACAGAGCTGGAGAGAGAGATGGTGGAGCTCAAAGAGCTAGTCCACACAATCAAGTCAGCACAGACCCACAGAACAGACCAGCACAACATCACCACAATGGGACAGACAACACAGGACCCACCAACCCAACAGACCCCACCCCCCTAACAACCCCCCTGTCAGCTCCCCCGACAGCCCTCCTAACAACCCCCCTGTCAGCTCCCCCGATAGCCCTCCTAACAACCCCCATGTCAGCTCCCCCGACAGCCCTACTAACAACCCCCCTGTCAGCTCCCCCGATAGCCCTCCTAACAACCACCCTGTCAGCTCCCCCGACAGCCCTCCTAACAACCCCCCTGTCAGCTCCCCCGACAGCCCTCCTAACAACCCCCCTGTCAGCTCCCCCGATAGCCCTCCTAACAACCCCCATGTCAGCTCCCCCGACAGCCCTACTAACAACCCCCCTGTCAGCTCCCCCGATAGCCCTCCTAACAACCACCCTGTCAGCTCCCCCGACAGCCCTCCTAACAACCCCCCTGTCAGCTCGCCTGACAGCCCTCCTAACAACCCCCCTGTCAGCTCCCCCGATAGCCCTCCTAACAGCCCTCCTGTCAGCTCCACCGACAGCCCTCCTAACAACCCTCCTGTCAGCTCCACCGACAGCCCTCCTAACAACCCCCGTCAGCTCCCCCGATAGCCCTCCTAACAGCCCACCCCACATCCACTGAGGACACACAAAAGCCAGAGATTGTGCACCTCATTGACTCAAATGGGGAATACGTTCAAGAGAATAAACATTTTCCCAAACACAAAGTGGCTAAAGTCTGGTGCCCAAACACTAGGCGTGCCCTGGAGCTGCTGTCTGAGGACAGACTAGGTTCCCTCAGCCACATCATAATTCACACGGGCACAAACTACCTGAGGGCCCAGCAGGAAAGGATGGCCACAGCACTCAATGGAGTGGTTGAAAAAATGTATTCCACCTTCCATAACACACGAGTGGTCATCTCTACCCTGATACCACAAAAAGACTTTGACCCTGCCACCATACAGCGGGTGAATGCAAGCATTTCCGCAAACTGTGCCTCTTAACCCAACGTCTACCACCATTCCACCCTGGACTTTATGACAGCCTTTATGACCAGGTCCACCACTACAAGGCAGCAGTCCCAACTTTTGCCAGGACCCTGAAGGACATCCTCCTAAACCGCAGCCCCAGAATCTCACACAGGAGCAACACATCAATGGGCACCCTCCTAAACCTGCACCACGAGAACCCACGCCAAGAGGACCTACACCCAGATCACAGCATCACCAGTCACATCCCCATCCCAACCAGCCAGGGGCCCCCACAAACAAACCCTGGCAACACCCTATATAGTCATCCCCATATCCCCCTCCTCCGCCCCTGCAGCAAGGGACCCCCCCCCCCCCCCCCACTGCCCCTACAGCCGCAAATACAGTATGCTCAGGCTGTGAGCAGAGCAACAGGCCCAACTAAGAGCTATGTATCAGATGCTCAAAATGTTCTGCTCACGTAGTTGGTTATTTGAATCAGCTGTGTAGTGCTGGGGCAAAAAAACTAAATGTGCACCTAGGGGTGGCCCTAGGACCGAGTTTGGGAAACCCTGCTCTAGTTTATAGAGATATGGTAGTCCCTTCCACTAAACTACCAGCTGTGAAACAGGGAAGAGACTCACAGGGTATGCTAATTTGGTATAGAGCAGACCTAGCCCACTCTATTAAATTAGTCAAAAAATGAACATTTTACATCTGACTTGAAATTAATGGGGAAATGATCTCAACAGAGAAAAATGTCCTTACGTGTCCTACCTATATCCCCCAATAGAATCCCCATACTTTAACATTTCCAGATCAAACATTTCCAGACCCAGGGACATGTACTAGTCTGTGGCGACCTAAATACCAGAACTGTACAAGAACCTGACACTCTCAGCACACATGGGGAAAAACACCTACCTGGAGGTGACAGCATTCCCTCCAAAATATGCCCCCCAAGACACAGCTCTGACAAAACAACCATCAAAAATTGGTCACAACAGCAACTTTGTCACACTCTGTCACACGCACAATCATAAGGCACCAAAGCCAAAGGAAATGCATCATATTAAGAAATGATATAGATGGAAGTAAAGTAGTGTACCTACCAAAAAACGATTTGGCAACAACAAATTAAATCCCGTCCAGACAACTTCCTGGACAAAACGTTTCACTGCAATAGTGAAGGTGTAAACTTGGCAGTAGAAAACCTCAACAGTATACTGTATATCAACGAATTGGCGAGGGCACTAGAACAGTCTGCAGCACCCAGCCTCACCCTACTAGAATCAGAAGTCAAATGTCTACTGTTTGCTGATGATCTGGTGCTTCTGTCAACAACCAAGGAGGGCCTACAGCAGCACCTAGATCTTCTGCACATATTCTGTCAGACCTGGGCCCTGACAGTAATATCAGTAAGACATAAATAATGGTGTCGCAAAAAAGGTTGAGTTTCCAGGATCACAACTTCCATCTAGACTCCGTTGCCCTAGAGCACACAAAAAACTATACAGACCTCGGCCTAAACATCAGCACCATTGGTAACTTCCAGAAAGCTGTCAACGATCTGAGTGACAAGGCAAGATGGGCCTTCTACGCTATCAAAAGGAACATAAAATTCGACATCCCAATTAGGATCTGGCCAAAGAACCTAAAGATCAGTTATAGAACCCATTGGCCTTTATGGTTGTGAGGTCTGAGGTCTGTTCACCAACCAATAATTCAGAAAATGGAACTAACATCCTGTGTGTACAATGTAAAACACCAAGGAATGCATGCAGAACAGAATAAGGACGATACCCAAAACTTACATAACAAAGCCATCACCTACAGAGAGATTAATCTGGAGAAGAGTCCCCTAAACAAGCTGGTCCTGGGGCTCTGTTGAAACACAAACAGACCCCACAGAGCCCCAGGACAGCAACAGAATTAGACCCAACCAAATCATGAGAAAACTAAAAGATAATTACTTGACACACTAGAAAGAATTGAACAAAAAACATAGCAAACTGGAAGAATTAACCAAAAAACAGAGCATACTGGAATGCTATTTGGCCCTAAACAGAGTACACAGTAGCAGAATACCTGACCACTATGACTGACCCAAGATGAAAGAAAGCTTTGACTATGTATAGACTCAGAGAGCATAGCCTTGCTATTGAGAGAGAGGCCACAGTAGGCAGACCTAGTTCTTAAGAGAAGACAGGCTACATGCACACTGCCCACAAAAGGATGTGGAAACTGAGCTGCACTTCCTAACCTCCTGCCAAATGTATGACCATGTTAGAGACTCATATTTCCCTCAGACCCACAAAGAATTTGAAAACAAATCCAATTGTGATAAACTCCCATATCTATTGGGTGAAATACCACAGTGTGCCATCACAGCAGCAAGATTTGTGACCTGTTGCCACAAGAAAAAGAAAACCAGTGAAGAACAAACACCATTGTAAATACAACCCATATTTATCTTGACTTATTTTCCCTTTTGTACTTTACCTATTTGCACATCATTACAACACTATACATAGCCATAATATGACATTTTAATCTTTTGTGAGTGTAATGTTTACTGTTAATTTCTGATTGCTTATTCCACTTTTGTTTATTATCTATTTCACTTGCTTTGGCAATGTAAACATAATATGTTTCCAATGCCAATAAAGGCCTTTGACAACCGTGTACATATGGGTATAGAGAGGGTGGGACGAGGTTGAGAGAGAGAAAGAATGAAAGAAAGGAAAAGAAAGATAGCATTAGATTCAAAGATGATAAACACTCGAAAACACACACACACGCACGCACGCACGCACGCACGCACGCACGCACGCACGCACGCACGCACGCACGCACGCACGCACGCACGCACGCACGCACGCACGCACGCACGCACGCACGCACGCACGCACGCACGCACGCACGCACGCACGCACGCACGCACGCACGCACGCACGCACGCACGCACGCACGCACGCACGCACGCACGCACGCACGCACACACACACACACACACACACACACACACACACACACACACACACACACACACACACATTGGGATGCTAATGGAGTTGCTGTTGAAACGAGGTCACAGAGGCCATAAACAGCAGTGTTGTTGTTGTAGAGAAACATCTGTAATTCTAGCTTAGCTCTTGTTACATGACTAGATGAATACAGTATATGTCTCGGTCCTGTTTTTAGACTGAGTATGTCCTTATCTCTATTGCCATTGTTTTCAAGCAGACTGGGATTTTAATGCAATTGATGCAAGGCTTGGTTGATGTTATGGCCACATGACATGGTAACATCAATTGTTGGCCTCACAATGTGTGTGAGTAGGTATGTGTGTGTGTGTGTGTGTGTGTGTGTGTGTGTGTGTGTGTGTGTGTGTGTGTGTGTGTGTGTGTGTGAGACAGAGACAGTTGGTGTGTAGTTGTGAAGGTGAGTGTTGTGTGTGTGTGTGTGTATGTATGCATTATCACATCTGGTGTCATGTTATTGTGTGTCTATAAGATCTCCACCTCAACACCCCCCCCCCCCCACCCCCCACCCCCGCCCCCGAGGTAGTTCTTATCTGGCATCTTATCACAGTCTTCAGGGAATAGAATAGAAGTGAGTGTTAACAGAAATGTCATCACTCTTTCTCTGTCTCTCTTTCTGTCTCTGTGTGTTTCTCTCCATGTCTGTCTCTTTCCTGTCCTCTCTCCCCCTCTTTCAATTCAATGGGCTTTATTGGCATGGGAAACATATGTTAACATTGCCAAAGCACGTGAAGTAGAGATTCTCTCTCTCTCTCTCTCTCTCTCTCTCAAAAAAAACTTGATTGAGCAAGCCTTCCTTTATGACCTGGCCTCTGTAAATTGGTATATAATCAGCTTGTTTCCCTCTGTTGAAGTCTTTGGGACCTTCTTAATTAAAAGCAAGAATTAAAAGCAAGTTCAGCCCCTGGTTCGACTGTGATCTTGCAGAGTTACTCCACCTCAAGAATTCCATTTGGCGAAAGGCTCGGCACACGCATGCTCAGGCTGACTGGCTCTCGTTCAGGCAAATGAGAAATAAGTGCACTCAGGCTATCCGGAAGGCCAAAGTTAGTTACTTTAAGGAGCAGTTCTCTCTCTGTGGGTCTAACCCAAAGACATTCTGGAAAACGGTTAAAGACCTGGAGAATAAAACCTCCTCCTCACAGCTTCCCATGTCCCTTAATGTTGATGATGTGGTTGTTACTGACAAGGAGCACATGGCTGAGCTCTTTAATCACCACTTCATTAAGTCAGCATTCCTATTTGACTCAGCCATGCCTCATTGCCCATCCAACATTTCCTTTTCTCCCAGCCCTACTAATGCAACTAGCCCTGATGCTCCTCCCTCTTTTCCCCCTGCCCCGCTACATAGTTTCTCCCTGCAGGCGGTCACTGAGTCTGAGGTGCTAAAGGAGCTTCTTAATTAAACTTGACCCCAAAAAACATCTGGGTCAGATGGTTTAGATCCTTTCTTCTTTAGGGTCACAGCCCCTATCATCACCAAGCCTATCGCTGACCTTTTTAACCTGTCTCTCCTCTCTGGGGAGGAGAGGAGAGACTGTTTATCAAAGTGTTTGAAAAACTTGTCAACAATCAACTGACTGGCTTGCCTGGTTAAATAACTATTCGTCACAATTACCGCTCAGACTGCCATGGTAAGAAAAAAAAGGAACAGAAGATTACTGTAAATTCCAAATAAACTTTGGTTTAACAGTGCATTACTGTATAGGTTCCAGTAATGTACTGTTAATCTAAGTTTATTTGGAATACGGTAACTTACTGTACCTCTTTTTACAGTAACTTACAGGTAACTAGCTGTCCATAAGTAACCGTAAAAACCACAGGATTTTGTGTGTGTGTTTTCAGTGGATACATTATTATCTCTTCCTCACCATCTCCTCTGTGTAAACGTGTTGCATAATAGCGTGAGTTATTCAATCCTTTACGCAGGGGAAGGACTGCTGCAGGAAAAAGTGATGGAAAAAAGAAAGAGAGAATTAGAGAGAGCGAGAGAAAGAGGGAGAGAGAAAGACGGGGGAGAAGGGGGGGAGAGAGCGAGAGAGAGGCAGCTCTGCCATGCAAACCCAATGCATAATATAAACAGCGTAGGGACATATACTGAAGTGAGCATTTCGGCTATAATTAGAATAGGGATATTTCCACAGCTGCTGAGATCTGACTAAAAAGACGGGAAGGCAGACTTTCAACTGTAAAGGGTTGTGTTTATTCAAATCTTTGAGTCAAATCTTTAGAAATGAACAGTCTCTGGACGACAATGGCCACAGTGCCTAGAGGGAACAATGTTAAGGTAGTTTGGGGTGTAAGTAAGTGTCCGTGGAGCATAAATAGAACAGGGGATGAGAAGGTGGAGGGAATGGCCAGATGTGTAACATGATGAAGTTACCTCTAGCAGTCTGAGACAGGCTCAATAATGTTTGCCGTCCTTTCCTGTGGAGGGGGGGGGGGGGGGGGGGGGGGGGGGGGTTTAGTGGATATTTGAGTTCTGTATTCTATCTCCTGTCCTGTTCTGTCCGCACACACACACACACACACACACACACACTAACACACACACTAACGCATGCAACACATACCACACACACACTCACTGTGCAGTTCGTTGGAGCTCTTACCATGGCAGTCTGAGCGGTAATTGTGACGAATGAGGTCAGTGACCTGTCTGTGAGAAGTGAATCACTCACTATCCTCCAGGAGGGAGGCAGAGGAGGAGAGGAGAGGACAGCAGAGGAGAGGAAGGAAGGAAGGAAGAAAGAAAGGAGGCAGGCGGGAAGGCAGGCGAGAGGAGAGGAGAGAAGGGAGTGATAGAATATGCAACATTGGGGATGTTAGCAATGGTGGAAAAAGTACACAATTGTCATTAAAAGTTAAGATACCTTAGTAGAAAATTACTCAAGTAAAAGTGATAGTCACCCAGTAAAATACTACTTGAGTAAAAGTCTAAAAGGATTTGCTTTTAAATATACTGAAGTATCAAAAGTAAATGTAATTGCTAAAATACTTAAGTATCAAAGTAAAAGTATGAATCATTTCAAATTCCTTAAATGAAGCAAACCAGACGGCTCAATTTGATAGTTTATTAAATTTACGGATAGCCAGGGGCACATTCCAAAACTCAGACATAATTTACAAACAAAGCATTCGTGTTTTGTGAGTCCGACAAAACAGAGGTAATGGGGATGACCAGGGCTGTTCTCTTGATAAGTAAAAATATTTTAAAGAACTTCACGCACTTAAGTACTTTACACCCCTGGATGTTAGACATTGTAATCTACAGGGAAAAGAGGTACACTACATTGCAGCATCAGTCTTACAAAACACAACAACATTGTAGAACATAGAGGTGTGGGTGAGTAGTCCATGTACAGTTGAAGTCAGAAGTTTACATACACCTTAGCCAAATACATTTAAACTCAGTTTTTCAAAATTCCTGACATTTAATCCAAGTAAAAATTCCCTGTCTTAGGTCGGTTAGGATCACCACTTTATTTTAAGAATGTGAAATGTCAGAATAATAGTAGAGAGAATTATTTATTTCAGCTTTTATTTCTTTCATCACATTCCCAGTGGGTCAGAAGTTTACATACACTCAATTAGTATTTGGTAGCATTGCCTTTAAATTGTTTAACTTCGGTCAAACGTTTCAGGTAGCCTTCTACAAGCTTCCCACAATAAGTTGGGTGAATTTTGGCCCGTTCCTCCTGATAGAGCTGGTGTAACGGAGTCATGTTTGTAGGCCTCCTTGCTCGCACACGCTTTTTCAGTTCTGCCCACACATTTTGTATAGGATTCCGGTCAGGGCTTTGTGATGGCCACTTCAATACCTTGACTTTGTTGTCCTTAAGCCATTTTGCCACAACTTTGGAAGTATGCTTGGGGTCATTGTCCATTTGGAAGACCCATTTGCGACCAAGCGTTAACTTCCTGACTGATGTCTTGAGATGTTGCTTCAATATATCCACATAATTTTCCTTCCTCAAGATGCCATCTATTTTGTGAAGTGCACCAGTCCCTCCTGCAGCAAAGCACCCCCACAACATGATGCTGCCACCCCCGTGCTTCACGGTTGGGATGGTGTTCTTCGGCTTGCAAGCCTCCCCCTTTTTCCTCCAAACATAACAATGGTCATTATGGCCAAACAGTTCTATTTTTGTTTCATCAGACCAGAGGACATTTCTCCAAAAAGTACGATCTTTGTCCCCATGTGCAGTTGCAAACTGTAGTCTGGCTTTTTTTATGGCGGTTTTGGAGCAGTGGCTTCTTCCTTGCTGAGCAGCGTTTCAGGTTATGTCGATATAGGACTAATTTTACTGTGGATATAGATACTTTTGTACCTGTTTCCTCCAGCATCTTCACAAGGTCCTTTGCTGTTGTTCTGGGATTGATTTGCACTTTTCGCACCAAAGTACATTAATCTCTAGGAGACAGAACACGTCTCCTTCCTGAGCAGTATGACGGCTGCATGGTCCCATGGTGTTTACACTTGCATACTATTGTTTGTACAGATGAACGTTGTACCTTCAGGCGTTTGGAAATTGCTCCCAAGGATGAACCAGACTTGTGGGCGTCTACAAGTTTTTTTCTGAGGTCTTGGCTGATTTCTTTTGATTTTCCCATGATGTCAAGCAAAGAGGAACTGAGTTTGGAGGTAGGCCTTGAAATACATCCACAGGTACACCTCCAATTGACTCAAATTATGTCAATTAGCCTATCAGAAGCTTCTAAAGCCATGACATCATTTTCTGGAATTTTGCAAGCTGTTTAAAGGCACAGTCAACCTAGTGTATGTAAACTTCTGAGCTACTGGAATTGTGATACAGTGAATTATAAGTGAAATAATCTATATGTGAACAATTGTTGGAAAAATTACTTGTGACATGCACAAAGTAGATGTCCTAACCGACTTGCCAAAACAATAGTTTGTTAACAAGACATTTGTGGAGTGGTTGAAAAACGAGTTTTAATGACTCCAACCTAAGTGTATGTAAACTTCCTACTTCAACTGTAGGTGCAGACACACATTCTCCTTCTCTCTTCAGCCACCAGTTAACCTGTTGACCTCCCTGCTATAGTCAACTCCTCACTGATTGACTCATTTGATTGCGTCTGGTGGCGTACATTTCATCGGCGCACGTCCCCGCGGCAACAAGATGAAAGGGGAGGAGGGATGGAGGGAAAGAAAAGAGATATAAGAAAGCTACATATCCTTATTCATCTTTCTCAGATAGAGCGATTGCAATGACAGTGGAGAACAATGGGCTGGGATGTGATACATGTGGATTGGGGGAAATGATTGTTGTAGCCATGGCATTGTCAGATCAGAGGTGGAGATAGAGCACTTGTTGGGTTTCCTGGCTCTGCCTCTCTGTTGGTGGAGATGGGAACTGACCTATCAACGTCCTGACATGGACTAGCTATCTGATTTCACTTGGGTGTTGGAGAGTGGGAGAGGACCATTCTGAGACTGGGGTGGTGGGGCATCGATGAACCACTGGAATCAAACATTCATATTGGGTGATAAAGTATTATGTGTTTCACATAACCAGTGAGTTTCCTTTCGAGGGCATATAAAATAATGTTTGAGAAAGCACTACGAAGCACCTTTTTTACATTTTTTATTTATTTTTTACTTAGCTGCATTTACGTGCCATGATGATGAAAAGACATGAGATGAGAGAGCGAGGGAGAGATTGAAAGAGCAACGAGGGAGACTGCTGGGAGGATAGGCAATACAAAAAGCTTTTACCTTTGATGGACATCTAAATGCAGACAATAAGGACCTCAATGGACAGAGAGAGAACGTCTAAGGGCACATCACATGAGTAGACGCACCCAGTTTTCAGAAGAAGATAGAGTGAATTTGGGTCTTGAAATAATGGGTGACATTGGGATCAACATTTCAAAATGGTTTGTAACAAAAATATGAATGATTTATTTTTGTACTTAGAGGAATAAACATGAATGTATGCAAATTGGCCCGTAACTCCACCTATAGAACAACAAAGGACTATACATCCTTTAAGCAGGGTTCATACAGACATTGGCAAGTGAAATTCAAGGACTTTCAGGGAATTTTTCAAGCACTTCATTTTCAAGGACCTCGATGTTATACAGTTGTATAATTTATATAATTGTACATATAGGGACAAATATAGAACCCCCCCAAAAAAGCATGCAAAAAAGGAAATGAACACATTAAGAATAACGCATTTTTTTTGTCCTTGATATTCACATTATTATTTAATTCTAAAATATGTGAGAATAATGTATACTTGCCTGACTAAATAGATTGGATGCATGCCTGGAGACTTTCATGCCTGTATTGAGAAAGTGACCAAAAACCAGGTTGCTTTTTTAATGGAAGGATTTGTATGGAAAGCCAAGTTAAAGCCAATATTACATGTTGTCTTCCTCATAATAACCGTACATGGCTTTACTACAACAGAGGAGAGCAAAACACTTCAACTGAAGCGGCAGGAAACAAACAAACCAAAGTGGCCACATCTCTCACAAAAACGAATCAGAAATGAAACCATGGATAATTATAAGAGAGCAGCAGAACTTATACAGTAAATTGGCTGAAACTTTTCAAGCATCAAATTGAGGTATTCAATTTCAAGTAGGCTACTTCAAGCCCCTTGTGTCGTTTAAAATTGCCGGTGTAACAAGGAAAACAACATGTATTTGCCATGTTATTTCATTACCAGATGATATTGTCAATAAGCCCACTATGCTACGTCATTCGTTGTCATTATATCCAGAATAATTCATAGGAAGCGCGTTGGGTGTTAGATCTAACGAGACCCTGCTGTAAGTTAAGCAGACAACAACAGATGATCATCATCAATTCGCTAGGGATATTAGATCCAACGTGGATCCAGGCACAACTGTCTTCACCGGCCTAAGGAATGACTTGAGACACCAAAAATATTCTGGACATTCCTCGCAATTTTTTTTTTTCCAGCACTTGAGCTGTTGTTGCATCGCATACACTATCACAACAACTGTTTGTCACTTAACTGTCCTTAGGAAAATTCCTTCCTGGACCAGATGATGATGTATGAGAATAGCAGGGTGTAACTAATCAGCTGGCCACCGAATGTATTATTATTGAAGAACCACGTTAATGACAGTATCGATTTAGGTTTTAAATATCAATGTAAGGGGACATTTACATTGATATTTAAAACCTAAATCGATACTGTCATTAACGTGGTTCTTCAATAATAATACATTCGGTGGCCAGCTGATTAGTTACGCCCTGATATTTTCACACATCATCATCTGGTCCAGGAAGGAATTTTCTGTTAGAAGCATTAGATTTGCAATAGCATATACCATTTTGGATTTGTGTGCCCATGAAAAATGTTGTCACCCCATAACATAAGGAGAACTGAAATGTTACATAGTTAACACTGCAATTCGGAGATCTTTATACAAAACACTGTCCGACAGCTAGATCCAGAATTCTTAGAGTTCAAGTTCAATGTCTAATTTATCTGATTTAATCTTTAATGTAATCATACATCTTTAATGTATGATATAACGACAATTTACACTGCCATAAATGCAAGGACAGAAAAGTAATGTTTTATGTCACACGATTATGGACAACTCCGCCAAGACACCAACCAGGATAAAGGTTAAACCTAGGTTTTAATTCAACTCTTGAACTTTATTGAATATAGCTATAAAACCCCTTATCTTAATACCTCACTAGGGTATGTGGGACGGTAGCGTCCCACCTGACCAACATCCAGTGAAATTGCAGAGCGCCAAATTAAAAAACAGAAATACTGATTATAAAAATTCATAAAACATACAAGTGTTATACATAGGTTTAAAGATGAACTTCTTGTTAATCCAACCACGGTGTCAGATTTCAAAAAGGCTTTACGGCGAAAGCATACCATGCAATTATCTGAAAACAGCGCCCAGCAGACAAATCATTACAAACAGTAACCAGACAAGTAAAAGAGTTACACAAGTAAGAAATAGAGATAAAATTAATCACCTACCTTTGATGATCTTCATATGGTTGCACTCAGAAGACATTCATTTACTCAATAAATGTTAGTTTTGTTCGATAAAGTCTCTCTTTACCTCCAAAAACCTCAGTTTTGTTCGCGCGTTTTCTTCAGTAATCCACAGGCTCAAACGCAGTCACAACAGGCAGACAAAAAATCCAAATTGTATTCGTAAAGTTCATAGAAACATGTCAAACAATGTCTATATTCAATCCTCAGGTTGTTTTTAGCCTAAATAATCGATAATATTTCAACCGGACAATAACGTCGTCAATATAAAAGGTAAACAAGAAAGGCGCGCTCTCGGGATTGAGCATGAAAAAGCTCTGTGACACTGTAGGGTCCAGTCATTACTCCCTCATTTTTCAGAATACAAGCCTGAAACAATTTCTAAAGACTGTTGACATCTAGTGGAAGGCATAGGAAGTGCAATTTGAGTCCTAAGTCAACGGACACTGTAATGGCATTGAATTGAAAACTACAAAAATAAAAAAATCCTACTTCCTGGACAGATTTGTCTCAGGTTTTTGCCTGCCAAATCAGTTCTGTTATACTCACAGACATTATTTTAACAGTTTTGGAAACTTCAGAGTGTTTTCTATCCAAATCTAAAAATAGTGCCCCCTACCCTAGAGAAGTTAACGCAATGACATGAAAGAAACAATCCGGTTATTATCAATGACTTATTAAAAAAAAAATACAAGTTGTACAATATATGAAATCCTTACTATTTTCTAGAAAGACCCATGCACAGTGTATGTATGTACTGTATGCATGTATGTATGTATTTTTTTCCAAGATGGCGTAGCAGTCGGACATGTGTGTTTGTCTTTGTCTTATCCTGTGTCTTATCCTGTGTAAGTAGCCAGTCTTTTTCATATATATCTTAATCTCACTTTCTATCAACGGACTAAATATACTTTTCTGCAACCCGCCTCACCCAATGTGGTACGGATCTGCTATTTTTATTCCTTATAACTGGAACTTCCATCAGGAGCTAGCCAGCTAACTAGCTACTAGTCTTTGTTAGCTACGTCTAGCGGTCTTCACCTTTTTCTCGGTCACCAGCCAGCCTCAGCTTGGACAATACCTGCCAGTCTGCACAACGCGATATCAACCCAGAGCATATCGGACTGCTTCTCTCTACAACATCACCAGATTCCTGCCGCTCTGGATCATTACACCGGATCATCGCAGCTAGATAGCTGCAAACGAGTGGCTACTGTTAGCTAACGCCTCTGTCCCGAAGCAACCACCAGCTAGCCTTGAGCTAGCCTCGAGCTAGGCCCATATACCAGTTCATTCTAGGGCTACAATACCTCTTTTGCCAATTGGCCTGGACCCTTTATTGTCGACACGGAGCCCCGCCGATCCATCATGACTGGACTGCCGAAGTGATCGCCCGATGTGGTCTCAACAGGCTATTCTGTTACGATGTCGCCGAAGAACCATCTACTAGCCCCGGCCCGCTAGCTTTTCTGAATGCTGTGTCACCTGCTCGACTAGCGTAGTAGTGACCACCGAACGGCACCCTGACTCACCTATTGCTACTCTTTTGACCCTATGATAACTCGGCTACACAGCTGATGCCCCCTGGACTGTTTTAATAACACGGTACCTCATTTTGTTTACCTGTCGGCCCCAGCCTCGAACTCAGGTCCTGTATATACCTAACTGACCCGCTCTGCCCATTCATCGCCATTTACCCATTGTTGTCTTAGCTCTCCTGATCAACACCTGTGATTGCTTTATGCCTTTCTCTAATGTCTACTGCTGTCTTGGCTAGTTCTTATTGTTTTATTTCACTGTAAAGCCCTCAGTCCCGCTCAACATGCCTTAGTTAGCCCTTTTGTCCCACCCCACACACATGCGGAGACCTCACCTGGCTTAACTGGTGCCTCCAGAAACTAAACCTCTCTCATCGTCACTCAACGCTAAGGTTTATCTCCATTGTACTCACATCCTACCATTCCATTGTCTGTACATTATGCCCTGAATCTATTCTACCACAATCAGAAATCTGCTCCTTTTATTCTCTGTTCCCAACGCACTAGACGACCAGTTCTTATAGCCTTTAACCGTACCCTTATCCTACTCCTCCTCTGTTCCTCTGGTGATGTAGCGGTTAACCCAGGCCCTGTAGCCACCAGTTCCACTCCTATTCCCCAGGCGCTATCATTTGTTGACTTCTGTAACCGTAAAAGCCTTGGTTTCATGCATGTTAACATCAGAAGCCTCCTCCCTAAGTTTTCTTTATTCACTGCTTTAGCACACTCCACCAACCCTGATGTCCTAGCCGTGTCTGAATCCTGGCTTAGGAAGGCCACCAAAAATTCTGAAATTTCCATCCCCAACAACAACATTTTCCCGCAAAGATAGAACTGCCAAAGGGGGCAGAGTTGCAATCTACTGCAGAGATAGTCTGCAGAGTTCTGTCATGCTATCCAGGTCTGTGCCCAAACAGTTCGAGCTTCTACTTTTAAAAATCCACCTTTCCAGAAATAAGTCTCTCCTTGCTGCTGCTTGTTATAGACCCCCCTCAGCCCCTAGCTGTGCCCTTGACACCATATGTTAATTATTTGCCCCCATTTATCTTCAGAGTTCGTACTGTTAGGTGACCTAAACTGGGATATGCTTAACAACCCGGCCGTCCAACAATCTAAGCTAGATACCGTCAATCTCAAACAAATTATCAAGGAACCTACCAGGTACAACCCTAAATCTGTAAACACAAGCACCCTCATAGATATCATCCTGACCAACCTGCCCTCCAAATACACACCTCTGCTGTCTTCAACCAGGATCTCAGCGATCACTGCCTCATTGACTGCGTCCGTAATGGGTCCGCGGTCAAACGACCACCCCTCATCACTGTCAAATGCTCCCTAAAACACTTCAGCGAGCAGGCCTTTCTAATCGACCTGGCCCGGGTATCCTAGAAGGATATTGACCTCATTCCGTCAGTAGAGGATGCCTCTTTAAAAGTGCTTAAAAAAATGGGGCATGCAAGTGCTCTATCTCCAAATCCCTCCAGACTTGACTGCCCTTGACCAGTACAAAAACATCCTGTGGCGTTTTGCATTAGCATTGAATTTCCCCCGCGATATGCAACTTTTCAGGGAAGTTAAGAACCAATATACACAGGCAGTTAGGAAAGCAAAGGCTAGCTTTTTCAAACAGAAATTTGTATCCTGTAGCATAAACTCCAAAAAGTTCTGCGACACTGTAAAGTCCATGGAGAATAAGAGCACCTCCTCCCAGCTGCCCACTGCACTGAGGCTAGGAAACACTGTCACCACCGATAAATATACGATAATCACGAATTTCAGTAAGCATTTTTCTACGGCTGGCCATGCTTTCCACCTGGCTACGCCTACCCCGGTTAACAGCTCTGCCCCCCCCCCCCTCCCCCCCACAGCAACTTGCGAAAGCCTCCTCTACTTCTCCTTCACCCAAATCCAGATAGCTGATGTTCTGAAAGAGCTGCAGAATCTGAACCCCTACAAATCAGCTGGGCTAGACAATCTGGACCCTCTCTTTCTAAAATTATCCGTCGCAATTGTTGCAACCCCTATTACTAGCCTGTTCAACCCCTCTACATGCATACTGTACATACAGTACCAGCCAAAAGTTTGGACACAACTACTCATTCAAGGGTTTTTCTTTATTTTTTACTATTTTCTACATTGTAGAATAATAGTGAAGACATCAAAACTATGAAATAACACACATGTAGTAACCAAAAAAGTGTTAAACAAATCAAAATGTATTTTATATTTGAGATTCTTCAAAGTAGCCACCCTTTGCCTTGATGACAGCTTTGCACACTCTTCACATTCTCTCAACCAGCTTCACCTGGAATTCTTTCCCACATATGCTGAGCACTTGTTGGCTGCTTTTCCTTCACTCTGCGGTCGGGGGATTGTGGAGGCCAGGTCATCTGATGCAGCACTCCATCACTCTCCTTGGGAAAATAGCCCTCACACAGCCTGGAGGTGTGTTTTGGGTCATTGTCCTGTTGAAAAACAGATGAGAGTCCCACTAAGCGCAAACCAGATGGGATGGCGTCTCGCTGCAGAATGCTGTGGTAGCCATGCTGGTTAAGTGTGCCTTGTCTTCTAAATAAATCACTGACATTGTCACCAGGAAAGCACCCCCACACCATCACACCTCCTCCTCCATGCTTCATGATGGGAACCAGTCATGCGGAGATCATCCGTTCACCTACTCTGCATCTCACAAGGACACGGCGGTTGGAACCAAAAATCTCAGATTTGGACTCATCAGACCAAAGGACAGATTTCCACCGGTCTAATGTCCATTGCTCGTGTTTCTTGGCCCAAGCAAGTGTCTTCTTATTGGTGTCCTTTAGTAGTGGTTTCTTTGCAGCAATTCGAGCATCAAGGCCTGATTCACACAGTCTCCCCTGAACAGTTGAGATGTGTTTGTTACTTGAACTCTGTGAAGCATTTATTTGGGCTGCAATCTGAGGTGCAGTTAACTCTAATGAACTTATCCTCTGCAGGAGAGGTAACTCTGAGTCTTCCTTTCCTGTGGCGGTCCTCATGAGAGCCAGTTTCATCATAGCGCTTCATGATTTCAGCGACTGCACTTGAAGAAACTTCAAAAGTTATTGAAATTTTCCAGATTGACTGACCTTCATGTCTTAAAGTAATGATGGACTGTTATTTCTCTTTGCTTATTTGAGCTGTTCTTGCTATAATATGGACTTAGTCTTTTATCAAATAGGGCTATCTTCTGTATACCACCCCTACCCTGATTGGTTCAAACCTATTAAGAAGGAAAGACATTCCACAAATTAACTTTGAACAAGGCACACCTGTTATTTGAAATGCATTCCAGGTGACTACCTTGTGAAGCTGGCTGAGAGAATGCCAAGAGTGTGTAAAGTTGTTATCAAGGAAAAGGGTGGCTACTTTGAAGAATCTAAAATATCAAGTATGTGTTGATTTGTTTAACACTTTTTTGGTTACTACATGATTCCATATGTGTTATTTCAGTGTTTTGATGTCTTCACTATTATTCTACAATGTATAAAAAACCCTTGAATGAGTAGGTGTGTCCAAACTTTTGGCTGGTACTGTATGTACAGTATGGATGTATGTACAGTATGTATGAATAAAGTGTGTGAAGGTAACCATCAAGACACTGTGTAAACATTGGCCTATATCTATGGGTGGTTTTATTGCATGTAGGATGGTGGTACCCAGCCACGTCTAACGCCTTGTCATCTGAACACACATAGACACAGGGATGCAGGGGCATGATGTGTGTTGGGCGTTTGTAGTTTACTGTAGCATACAGTAGTGAAGTGCGTGGGAGCAGAGTACTAATCATCACTTAGACTAAGCCATGGCTCTCTTTGTTATGTGGGTCACAGTGGGTGTTGAATGAGTTTGAGCCGTAGCGGATCCAGGACAGATCGGTCTCTTGAAGAGGCCTATGCTACTACTTAAACTGAAGAGGCACTGGGTCATTAAATAGTGGGTGTTTTTTTCTAAATGTGGAAAGGTAATGTGCCTTTATTTGCCATAGTGTGTGCCTGAAGTCTGTAATGGCATGGAATGACTATAGTGTGTAGGCTACGTAATGAATAGAACCTGGGTGTGGCTCATCTACCAGTGAAGACAGTGTTAACCTGCTGAACTAAAGGCTCTATGTAAAGCTCTAGGGCCTTCGCATTCAAATCTGGACTACAAAGCCACTTCCACGACTTAAAAAAAATTATATTCACCTCTAATTCGGGACTGATTTAGACTTGAGTGACATTCATTGTCAGGTAGAACAGCAAACCAGCAGTAGTCCCAACCTCGTAGGGTAAGATTTGAATACCGCTGCTCTAGGAGATATCATCTGCCTTCAGGCTTTGTGCGAGGCAGGGTTATGTTGTTCATGTTAATGGGTGGGTTCTAGTCCATGAAGTTATTTGACAGTCATGTAATAACCTCCGTGAAGAACTTTGACCTGTGACCTCTATGCAGGTTTCTAATGAGTGTCTAATGACAGCAAAGGTCACCAATCTTGGAAACGATCTAAGAAGGTGTCAGAGAATGGTGGTAGGTAAACATCACGTCATTCAGTCTCCTTCTTTCCCTAGACAGTTATTCATAGTTGTTTTGTTACCAAGATGCCCCTCTTGCTAATTGACATTATCACCTTACCCTGTCTAGGCAATATACTTCTATTGGAGCTGTTTGTTTCTGTTTCCCTTGTGCATCTGTTTAGATGTACAGTCTGTCACCCTGCCCCTGGCTGAAACAGCATGTCCAGGTGTGGGATGGAGATAAACACCATTGTTTAGAGCCTTAAAGGGATAGTTCCCCCAAATTACAGGGGGGATTTGGATATGGAGCGCGGAAATGCTAGTAGGTATAATTGGCTTGCATTGGATTTGTGCCACAATTGCTCAAAAATTTGCATTTGAAAAACTAAAAAGTAATTTTGTAATTTGGGTAAACTATCCCCTTAAGGGGAAAACGCAAGAAGGAGAATTAGAAAAGGTTTGACAAGGGATTTACAGTGGATGTGGAGGCGACAGCTGAACGACTCTGGTCTGATATGAACTGAAGGGACCACAATGAAATAAGTAATTGACTTTACTGTGCTATCCCTCACATGTTTTAAAATGTATGTCCTGTGTGTACATGTATATATTTTTTTTAAATGTCAAATAAAATCAATCGAGAGAGAGAGAGAGAGATGAAGCTAGGCCTGTAGTGAATTCCTCTAAATTGGATTGTGTTAGGCAGGGTGTGCTTGCTAGGGGATGTGCTGTTGTGATTTGATTTGATTGAGGGGTATAAGGCTTTCTGCCCTTGATGGAGGACACGCACGCACGCACGCACGCACGCACGCACGCACACACGCACACACGCACACACACACACACGCACACACACACACACACACACACACACACACACACACACACACACACACACACACACACACACACACACAGTGTATAAATACGAGGAGTGTATAAGACCTTGTACCAGTCTATTGAACAGATCCCAGCTGCATGCAGATTACTGAACTGCAGATTATCGCTTTGGCTCCGTCCGTAATTACAGTATTGTTAAGGGTGGGGTAAATTACGCAAAGTCACTTACAGAGAACACATATTCAGTACATGTGGCTCATACCGGAATGAGAACTGCAGTGAGATGCTGGCCGAGTGCAGAGCAGTGGTTTTTCATGTCTGTCCTGGCCTTACTTGTTCAATTTCAGTCATGTTTTGCTATTCCTGGCCTGTCCTGTGTGTATGTATGTGTGTATGTGTGTGTGTTACTGTCCCTGGCCTGTCCTGTGTGTGTGTGTGTGTGTGTGTGTGTTACTATCCCTGGCCTGTCCTGTGTGTGTGTGTGTATGTGTGTGTGTTACTGTCCCTGGCCTGTCCTGTGTGTGTGTGTGTGTGTGTGTGTGTGTGTGTGTGTGTGTGTGTGTGTGTGTGTGTGTGTGTGTGTGTGTGTGTGTGTGTGTCTGTGTGTGTGTCTGTGTCTGTGTCTGTGTGTGTGTGTGTGTGTGTGTGTGTGTGTGTGTGTGTGTGTGTGTGTGTGTGTGTGTGTGTGTGTGTTACTGTCCCTGGGCTTTTTCTGGCTCTAATGCTTAGTGCTGATGGATTATGTGTCAAGAGGTGTGACCTCCCTTTTCTCCACCTCTGGCTCTCCCTACCTTTTCTCTGTCTATTTTGCTGTGCTTCTCTTAGCCTCCTTCCATCTTTCGCTCGAGCTCCACATCTCTTTCTTCTACAGGGAGGATGTCAGAGACCTGGCAGTGTGGTGTCGGGGCAACAATCTCTCCCTCAACGTAGGCAAGAGCTCCCTCGGTGTCCACATCACTAAGGACTTATCATGGTCCAAACACACCAACACAGTTGTGAAGAGGACGTGACAATGCCTCTTCCCCCTCGGGAAGCTGAAAAAATTTGGCATGGGCCCTCAGAAAGTTCTACATCTGCACCATTGAGAACATCTTGACTGGCTGCATCACCACCTGGTATGGCAACTGCTCGGCATCCGACCGCAATGCGCTACAGAGGGTAGTGCGTACAGCCCAGTACATCACTGGGGCTGAGCTGCCTGTCATCCAGGACCTATATACCAGGCGGTAACATAGGAAGGCCCTAAAAATGGTCAAAGAATCCAGCCACCTAAGTCACTGTCTGTTCTCTCTGCTACCGCACTGCAAGCGGAACCGAAGCACCAAGTCTGAGACGAAAAGGCTCCTGAACAGCTCTACCCTAAAGCCATAACACTGCTGAACAGTTAATGAAATGGCTACCTGGAATTTCTGCTTTTAACCCCCTACCTACATGTACATAGTACTTAAATCAATCACCTAACCAAACCTACATGTACATATTACCTCAATCAATTACCCCAAATACCTCGTACCCCAGTAACGGTACTGCTTGTATATAGCCTGTAATATAGCCTCGTTATTGTTATTTTATTGTGTTACTATTTTCTTTTAATCTATTTGTAAATGTTATTACTTTTTAACTGCATTGTTGGGAAATGGCTCGTAAGTAAGCATTGCAGGGTAGAGTCTACACTTGTTGCGTTCGGCGCATGTGACAAATAACATTTGATTTTGATTTCTCCCCCCCTTCCTTCATGCCTTCACCTGTCTCTCCCTCTGTTTCTCTCTATTTATATCCATCTCTCTACACCTTTCTCCCTCTCGCCCCTCTCTCTCTCTCTCCCTCCATCCTCTCTCTCACTCCCGCTGCGTTACAGCAGATAGGAGATGAATGTGGCTGTCTGATCCTTTTGCATCTGGTATTTAGACAGCAGAGGGTGAGTGAGTCATGTCTCAATGCACAAGCTCCATAACCTTTCCTCAAAGCAGTTCTTAGCTTTAAAAAGCCCAGAACCTTCGCTCCGTATAATCAGCTCCTACAGCACTAGGATGTGCGTGTGTGTGTGCGTGCACTTGTAAACTTGAGTTTATCATGATTTACTGTGCCTTCAGAAAGTATTCAGACTCCTTGACTTTTTTCACATTTTGTTGTGTTATAGCCTGAATTTAAAATGGATTAAAAGGATATTTTGTTTCACTGTCCGAAACACAATTCCCCATAACATCAAAGTAAAATCAGGTTTTTCAAAATTTGAGTAAATAAGTATTCAAACACTTTGTTATGGCAAGCCTAAATAATTTCAGGAGTTAACATGTAATGGCTGTGATAAGAGAAAACTGAGGATGGATCAACAACATTGTAGTTACTTCACTACACTAAAGAGTGAAAAGAAGGATGCCTGTACAGAATCAAAATATTACAAAGTATGCATCCCGTTGGCAACACTAAATGAATGCTGCAGAAAATGTGGCAAACTAATTCACTTTTTGTCCTGAAAACAAAGTGTTTTGTTTTTGGGCAAATCCAATGCAACACATTACTACACTGAACAAAAATATAAAATGTAACATATAAAGTGTTTGTCCCATGTTTCATGAGCTGAAATACAGTGCCTAGTTTTTCCTATTTTGTTGCATTACAACCTGTAATTTAAATAGATTTTTATTTGGATTTTATGTAATGGACATACACAAATAGTCCAAATTGGTGAAGTGAAATGAAAAAAATCCCTTGTTTCAAAAAATAAATACAAATTTAAAACGAAAAAGCGATGCGTGCATACTGTATGTATTCACCCCCTTTGCTATGAAGCCCCTAAATAAGATCTGGTGCAACCAATTACCTTCAGAAAACACATAATTAGTTAGTTATTTAAGTGTCACATGATCTGTCACATAATCTCAGTATATATACACCTGTTCTGAAAGGCCCCAGAGTCTGCAACACCACTAAGCAAGGAGCACCACTAAGCAAGCGGCACCATGAAGACCAAGGAGCTCTCCAAACAGGTCAGGGAGAAAGTTGTGGAGAAGTACAGATCAGGGTTGGGTTATAAAAAATATCCAAAACTTTGAACATCCCATGAAGCACCATTTAATCCATTGTTCAAAAATGGAACGAATATGGCACCACAACAAACCTGCCAGTGTGTGCAAATGAGGTGAGGGCGGAAAGGCAATAAATGATAGATGATAGATGTGATAGATGTGCAGAAGATGAATGTGCAAGTAGAGATACTGGGGTGCAAAGGAGCAATAAAAATAAAAAAACATATAGGGATGAGGTAGTTGGATGGGCTATTTACAGGTAGGCTATGTGCAAGTGCAATGATCTGTGAGCTGCTCTGACAGCTGATGCTTAAAGTTAGTGAGGGAGATATGAGTCCAGTGAAATATACCTGCTGGAGCACGTGCTACGGGTGGGTGTTGTTATGGTGACCAGTGAGCTGAGATAAGGTGGGGCTTTACCTAGCAGAGACTTATAGATGACCTGGAGCCAGTGGGTTTGGCGACGAATATGAAGCGAGGGCCAGCCAACGAGAACATACAGGTCACAGTGGTGGGTAGTAGTATATGGGGCTTTGGTGACTAAACGGATGGCACTGTCATAGACTGCATCCAATTTGTTGAGTAGAGTGTTGGAGGCTATTTTGTAAATGACATCGCCGAAGTCAAGGATCGGTAGGATAGTCAGTTTTACAAGGGTATGTTTGGCAGAATGAGTGAAGGATGCTTTGTTGCGAAATAGGAAGCCAATTCTAGATTTAATTTTGGATTGGAGATGCTTAGTGTGAGTCTGGAAGGAGAGTTTACAGTCTATTCAGACACCTAGGTATTTGTAGTTGTCCACATATTCTAAGTCAGAACCGTCCAGAGTAGTGATGCTGGACGGGCGGGCAGGTGCTGGCAGCGATCAGTTGAAGAGCATGCATTTAGTTTTACTTGCATTTAAGAGCCATTGGAGGCCACGGAAGGAGAGTTGTATGGCATTGAAGCTCGTCTGGAGGTTAGTTAACACAGTGTCCAAAGAAGGGCCAGAAGTGTACAGAATGGTGTTGTCTGCGTAGAGGTGGATCAGAGAATCACCAGCAGCAAGAGCGACATCATTGATGTATACAGAGGAAAGAGTTGGCCCGAGAATTGAACCCTGTGGCACCCCCATAGAGACTTCCAGAGGTCCGGACAACAGGCCCTCCGATTTGACACACTGAACTCTGAGTAGTTGAGGCTGTTGAGTCTGCCGATAAGAATGTGGTGATTGACAGAGTTGAAAGCCTTGGCCAAGTCGATGAATACAGCTGCACATTATTGTCTTTTATCGGTGGCGGTTATGATATCGTTTAGGACCTTGAGCGTGGCCTGAAGGAGCTGCAAAGCTCCACAGCGGGAGATTGGAGTATCTGTCCATAGGACGACTTTAAGCCGTACACGCCACAAAGCTGGGCTTTACGGAAGAGTGGCCGGAAAAAATCCATTGCTTAAAGAAAAAAATAAGAAAACACGTTTGGTGTTTGCCAAAAGGCCGGTGGGAGACTCCCCAAACATATGGAGAAGGTACTCCGGTCAGATGAGACTAAAATTGAGCTTTTTGGCCATCAAGCAAAACGCTATGTCTAGTGCAAACCCAACACCTCTCATCACCCCGAGAACACCATCCCCACAGTGAAGCATGGTGTTGGCAGCATCATGCTGTGGGGATGTTTTTCCATCGGCAGGGACTGGGAAACTGGTCATAATTGAAGGAATGATGGATGGCTCTAAATGCAGGGAAATTCTTGAGGGAAACCTGTTTCAGTCTTTCAGAGATTTGAGACTGGGACGGAGGTTCACCTTCCAGCAGGACAATGACACTAGGCATACTGCTAAAGCAACACTCGAGTGGTTTAAGGGTAAACATTTAAATGTCTTGGAATGGTCTAGTCAAATCCCAGACCTCAATCCAATTGAGAATCTGTGGTATGACTTAAAGACTGCTGTACACCAACGGAACCCATCCAACTTGATGAGGAGTAATATTTCTGTCTGTAATAAAGCCCTTTTGTAGGGAAAAACTCATTCTGATTGGCTACGCCTGGCTCCCCAGAGGGTGGATGCACCCCTGTGCAGTCATGTGAAATCCATACATTAGAGCCTAAAGAATTTAACCCCATAATGATGAAGTGAAAACAGGTTTTTAGAAATGTTTGCAAATTTGTACAAAATAAAAACAGAAATAACTTATTTACTTAAGTATTTAGACCCTTTGCTATGAGATGCGAAAATGAGCTCAGGTGCATCCTGTTTCCATTGATCATCCTTGAGATGTTTCTACAACTTGATTGGAGTCTGCCTGTGGTAAATTCAATTGATTGGACATGATTTCGAAAGACACACTTGTCTATGTAAGGTCCCACAGTTGACAGTACATGTCAGAGCAAACACCAAGCTATGGGCTCCCGAAGACTGCTCCCGAGTGGCGCAGTGGTCTAAGGCACTGCACCTTAGTGCTAGAGGCATCACTACAGACACCCTGGTTTGAATACAGGCTGTATCCCAACCGGCTGTGATTGGGAGTCCCATATGGCGGTGTACAATTGGCCCAGCATCGTCCAGGTTTGGCCGGTGTAGGCCATCATTGTAAATAAGAATTTGTTCTTAACTGACTTGCCTAGTTAATTAAATGAAAATATATACTGTATATATGTATATATTTTAAATGAGGTCGAAGAAATTGTCCGTAGAGCTCCGAGACAGCATTGTGTTGAGGCACAGATCTGGGGAAGGGTACCAACACATTTCTGCAGCATTGAAGGTCCTCAAGAACATAGTGGCCTCCATCATTCTTAAATGGAAGAAGTTTGGAACCACAAAGACTCTTCCTAGAGCTGGCCGCCCGGCCAAACTGAGCAATCGGGGGAGAAAGGCCAAGCTGGCCGCCCGGCCAAACTGAGCAATCGGGGGAGAAAGGCCGAGTGACAAGACCAAATACAAGACCAAATCTAAACTGGAGTTGCTTACCAAGAAGACAGTGAATGTTCCTGAGTGGCCGAGTTACAGATTTGACTTAAATCTACCTGGATATCTTTGGCAAGAACTGAAATGGTTGTTTAGTAATAATCAACAACCAATTTGACAGAGCTTAAAGAATTATGGTAAGAATAATGGTCAAATGTTGCTCAATCCAGGTGTAGAAAGCTCTTGGAGACTTACCCAGAAAGACTCACAGCTGTAATAGCTGCCAAAGGGGCTTCTACGAAGCATTGACTCAGGGGTGTGAATACTTATGTAAATTAGATATTTCAGTATTTTATATTCAATATATTTGCAAAATTTTCAAAAACATGCTTTCACCTTGTCATTGTTGGTATTGTGTGTAAATGGGTGAGAAAAAACATGTTTTTTTATCCCTTTTGAATTCAGGCTGTAACACAACAAAATAGGGAATTAGTCAAGGGGTATGAATACTTTCTGAAGGCACTGTATATGGTTGTGTGTGTCTATATAAGTATGTGTATACATGTGTGTATGATCATGTTTGGACACACCTACTCATTCCGGGGTTTTTCTTTATTTTTACTATTTTCTACATTGTAGAATAATAGTGAAGACATCAAAACACTGAAATAACACATACAATCATGTAGTCACCAAGTGTTAAACAAATCAAAATATATTTTATATTTGAGATTCTTCAAATAGCCACCCTTTGCCTGTGTCACGGCTGTTTGTAGAAACGGACCAAGGCACAGCGGATGTTGAGTTCCACATAATTGATTAAACATGAAACTTTAAACAAAACAAGAAACAAACAACGAACCGTGACTACAGAGGTGCTACATACACTTACTCAAAATACAAAATTCAATATCCCACAAACACAGGTGGGAACAAACACTACTTAAATATGATCCCCAATTAGAGACAACGATTAACAGCTGCCTTTAATTGGGAATCATACAAATAACCAACATAGAAAATTAAACCTAGAACCCCACATAGAAATAATAAACTAGAACAACCCCCAGTCACGCCCTGACCTACTCCACCATAGAAAATAAAGGCTCTCTATGGTCAGGACGTGACAGCCTGATGACAGCTTTGCACACACTTGGCATTCTCTCAACCAGCTTAATGAGGTAGTCACCTGGAATGCATTTCAATTAACAGGTGTGCCTTGTTAAAAAGTTAATTTGTGGAATTTCTTTCCTTCTTAATGTGTTTGAGACAATCCGTTGTGTTGTGACATGGTTGGGGTGGTATACAGAAGATAGCCCTATTTGGTAAAAAGTCCATATTATGGCAAGAACAGCTCAAATAAGCAAAGAGAAATGACAGTCCATCATTACTTTAAGACAAGAAGGTCAGTGCAGTTGAAAAACCATCAAGCACTATGATGAAACTACCTCTCATGAGGACTGCCACAGGAAAGGAAGACCCAGAGTTACCTCTGCTGCAGAGAATAAGTAACAGACACATCTCAACATCAACTGTTCAGAGGAGACTGCGTGAATCAGGCCTTCATGCTCGAATTGCTGTAAGGAAACCACTACTAAAGGACACCAATAAGAATAAGAGACTTGTTTGGGCCAAGAAACACGAGCAATGGACATTAGATCGGTGGAAATCTGTCCTTTGGTCTGATGAGTCCAAATCTGAGATTTTTGATTCCAACCGCTGTGTCTTTGTGAGACGCAT
>NC_052325.1:36842316-36969816 GCF_016432855.1 Salvelinus namaycush | reverse complement strand
AGCAGACCACTTAATAAAGATAGAGAGGGAGTCAGACAGAGCAGCAGACCACTTAATAAAGATAGAGAGGGAGTCAGACAGAGTAGCAGACCACTTAATAAAGATAGAGAGGGAGTCAGACAGAGTAGCAGACCACTTAATAAAGATAGAGAGGGAGTCAGACAGAGCAGCAGACCACTTAATAAAGATAGAGAGGGAGTCAGACAGAGTAGCAGACCACTTAATAAAGATAGAGAGGGAGTCAGACAGAGCAGCAGACCACTTAATAAAGATAGAGAGGGAGTCAGACAGAGCAGCAGACCACTTAATAAAGATAGAGAGGGAGTCAGACAGAGCAGCAGACCACTTAATAAAGATAGAGAGGGAGTCAGACAGAGTAGCAGACCACTTAATAAAGATAGAGAGGGAGTCAGACAGAGTAGCAGACCACTTAATAAAGATAGAGAGGGAGTCAGACAGAGCAGCAGACCACTTAATAAAGATAGAGAGGGAGTCAGACAGAGCAGCAGATTACTTAATAAAGAGAGAGAGGGAGTCAGACAGAGTAGCAGACCACTTAATAAAGATAGAGAGGGAGTCAGACAGAGCAGCAGACCACTTAATAAAGATAGAGAGGGAGTCAGACAGAGCAGCAGACCACTTAATAAAAATAGAGAGGGAGTCAGACAGAGCAGCAGACCACTTAATAAAGATAGAGAGGGAGTCAGACAGAGTAGCAGACCACTTAATAAAGATAGAGAGGGAGTCAGACAGAGCAGCAGACCACTTAATAAAGATAGAGAGGGAGTCAGACAGAGTAGCAGACCACTTAATAAAGATAGAGAGGGAGTCAGACAGAGCAGCAGACCACTTAATAAAGATAGAGAGGGAGTCAGACAGAGCAGCAGACCACTTAATAAAGATAGAGAGGGAGTCAGACAGAGTAGCAGACCACTTAATAAAGATAGAGAGGGAGTCAGACAGAGTAGCAGACCACTTAATAAAGATAGAGAGGGAGTCAGACAGAGTAGCAGACCACTTAATAAAGATAGAGAGGGAGTCAGACAGAGCAGCAGACCACTTAATAAAGATAGAGAGGGAGTCAGACAGAGCAGCAGACCACTTAATAAAGATAGAGAGGGAGTCAGACAGAGTAGCAGACCACTTAATAAAGATAGAGAGGGAGTCAGACAGAGTAGCAGACCACTTAATAAAGATAGAGAGGGAGTCAGACAGAGCAGCAGACCACTTAATAAAGATAGAGAGGGAGTCAGACAGAGCAGCAGACCACTTAATAAAGATAGAGAGGGAGTCAGACAGAGCAGCAGACCACTTAATAAAGATAGAGAGGGAGTCAGACAGAGCAGCAGACCACTTAATAAAGATAGAGAGGGAGTCAGACAGAGTAGCAGACCACTTAATAAAGATAGAGAGGGAGTCAGACAGAGTAGCAGACCACTTAATAAAGAAGTCAGAAGTCCCATGCTAGCTCTAGCTCTGTCTCACATCATCAATGTTTCTCAAACATCATATTTCGTTGTTGCAAACGTCAAATTTCAATGTGTTTAAGGTTAGGTTTAGGCCTTAACTCCACATTTTTAAGGTTAAGTTTAGGCATTAACTCCGAATGGGTAAAGTAAGGGTTAAGGTTTGGGATAGGCTTAAAACAAATATCTCAAAAACAATGTTCTGTTGCTGGATTCAAACATGCAACCTTTGGAATCAGAGGGAGATGCTTACACCAATCTGCTATCCCCGTCCACAATGCCCTAGCAAATCCGAAACCTACTTGAAGGTAATAGCGCTTACTGATGCCCGTAGTGGCCGGTTTACACGTCATCTCCCAATGTCGTCAGACATTGATGGGCGTCGGATACTGACTTGTATCACGGGTGACCTGGTTGAACTAGTCCCAACCCCACACCTGTTGCTTAAGGCACAGACAGACCAATAGGATTGTCGAGCGTTTGCCGACTGATAGTACTTAGGATCTCTGAAAAAAAGTCGTCGGCTGTAATTTGCAAACCGAGTTTAAACCGATTCTACATGTAGAAGCAGGCGGAAATGACGTCCGTCAGCCACCGCCGGTGGGTGGTACCTACAGTATAAAAAAACACGGCGATAGCAAGCTAACGAACTGCAAACAAACGGCCCTGTGCTGTACTTACCGACAATCGGTCTGGTGAGTTTTCTCCTTTAGAGATACTGAATTCTGGATGTCTGAACACAGACCTGAGTCCTCTGAAAGCTCTTATAAGAGTTTAGCATAATTTCCCACAATGGGTTAACATCATCCACATCAGGTCTTGTGATGCAACCGGTAGTTGCATTTTTGGCCTAGAGATATCGAAACTATACACAATCTGAAGTTCTCATTTCATTTTTCCAGAAACTTCTGTAAGTCAATCTTCTAAAAATAGAGGTATAAACCCTTCATAGATCCAGCCATGGGTTTCCACCTGTTGCCATGGTCTTGAGACGATCACAAACCGGATGACATATTAGATTATACTTGGATGTTGAGCTACATGTGTGGAGTAGGAGGCGACTGGAGCAAGGAGGGATGAGGATGCTGTCCCAAGGCTAGTTGAGGCTTCATTACCTGCCAACAATTCTCAGTTTAGTAATAACCATCTGAACAATCTGAATGTGTAAGCCCTGTAGGAGATGTCAGCATATCGATTTCAATTTAAATGTTTTAGCACACACTGTAAAAAGAATCCTGTTGCTTTTAAGGTAACTTACTGGAAACCAGTTACCTGTAAGTTACTGTAAAAAAAGGTACAGTATGTTACCATAAATTCCAAATAAACTTTGGTTAAACAGTACATTAATATACAGTTTATAGTAATGTACTGTTAAATCAAAGTGTATTTCGAATTTACGGTAACATACTGTACCTTTTTTTACCGTAACTTACAGGTAACTGGATTGCCAGTAAGTTATCGTAAAAACAACAAGATTTTTCTTACAGCGCACTTACATATTGGGTATAGAAGACGGGAAATGTCTTGTGAGATACGCCTGCAGTTGAACATGTACAGCTTTAGTGTACAGTATGAATGGTGTCAAATGTATGTGCATGCATGTACCTTATAGGTCCGTATATTTTGAAGTGAGTGTTTATATGACTGCCTTCGTGAGCAGAAAACAGCTGTATTTCTCATTCCAAGTGTTTATGATTGCAACAGGGCATTTACGTTTCTGTGTATGTATGTCTATTGTATATAATTGGGTGTAGGTTATTTGTGTGTTTCCCTGTGTTGATGTCTTTTCCAATTTCCTCCACTGTGGCTTGTCAACTTGACACAACAGCCCGAGGACACTTACTGTAATGTCCCCCAATAGAAATGCATTATGCGGCATTTTCATAAGTGACAGGCCCATGATTGGGCCTCTCGGGAGTTTCAAACGACCCTATCCTGCTTGGCCTGCACGCCACACCACCTCATGCTGCTGAAACCCCCTCCATTGGGCTGAATGCTGTTTATGCCCTGAAGGCTGAATGCTTTTCATGCCCTGAAAGCTGTTTATGCCCTGAAAGCTGAAAGCTGTTTATACTCTACCACTATAATTTGATTGTGTTATTCAATCTGCCGGCTGGGTGGAGTGGTGGTGGCGCTGAATGAAAGAGAGAGAGAGAGAGAGAGAGCAATTCTCTCTGCATCGTAATCATTGATTCAGAGCTGGAGGATAAGTTCCAGTCGGAGGGGAGCGAGTGGGGTGGACATGCTAAATGGGCATGTATGGACCCGGCTGCTGGCTGGTGTTGCTCTTGTTGTTGTTGTTGTTGTGACAAATACTGAGAAGTGTATAGTAATGGACATACACAGGCGGGGCACATAAATTCACCAATCAGAGAGCAATTAGACTGGAGTCAGGAGGACACTGGAGCAGTGGAAGACATCTGGGATGGAGGGAGAGAGGGAGAGAAAGGTTAGCCGGCTCTCTCTTTATTTTGGTCTCTCTCTCTCTCCCTCTCTCTCTGTCTGTGTTGCATATTGGTTAGTGTGTGTAGTGTAGGTTGTTTGAACACCTAGTAGTGCTTTAGTAGAGAGATAAGAACTGGTTTTACACTGCTGTGTATCACACCAGACAGCCAATTACAGATTAAGGTTGCACCCTGGGGCAGGAGGTACTGAAAATACACACACACACACACACACACACACACACACACACACACACACACACACACACACACACACACACACACACACACACACACACACACACACACACACACACACACACACACACATGTACGTATGCACACACACACACACACACACACACACACACACACACACACACACACACACACACACACACACACACACACACACACACACACACACACACACACGCACGTAAGGACACACACACATTTAAGCATGTCTTATATGTTTATGATTTGGTAGTATAGTCAACCATGATTTCTTTCAATCACACTAAGTGTGTATGTTTATGATTTAGGAATATCTACCCTAATTAAGATAGCGACAACACCCCCTCAGCTCTGTTTTGAAAGCTACTTAGGATACATATTAATTTAATGCCTATGTAATAGAAGCCAGGGAAATGAAGTGATTACCAAGATGTTACCTAACATTAGGCAGTAAATCCTACTTAGGCTGTTTCTTATGCTACAGCACATATCACAGTGTGACTGCACTTACATTAGCATATGGAATATAGAGTGCATGTGTAATTAGTGATAAACAACAAGGCACCAGCATTTCTGAGTCTTTTCCATGTCTCTCTCTCCTTCTCTCTCTGTTTCTCCCTCTCTCTTCACTCTGCAGTACCTCTTCCTCTCTCTTTCTCTTTGTCTTCCTCATTCCTCTAACTCTCTATCTTCCTCATTCCTCTGACTCTCTGTCTTCCTCATTCCTCTGACTCTCTGTCTTCCTCATTCCTCTGACTCTCTGTCTTCCTCATTCCTCTGACTCTCTGTCTTCCTCATTCTTCTGACTCTCTGTCTTCCTCATTCCTCTAACTCTCTATCTTCCTCATTCCTCTGACTCTCTGTCTTCCTCATTCCTCTGACTCTGTCTTCCTCATTCCTCTGACTCTCTGTCTTCCTCATTCCTCTTACTCTCTGTCTTCCTCATTCCTCTGACTCTCTGTCTTCCTCAATCCTCTGACTCTCTATCTTCCTGATTCCTTGCCATCTCTCTCTCTCTATTTCCAAATCCCCCCTCTCTCTCTCGCCCCCCCTCTCTCTAGCTATCTCTCCTTCTACTGTATATGTCTTGCTCGCTCGCTCTCACTCTCTCTCTCCGTCTTTCTCTACTCTCCATCTTTCTCTACACCCTGTCTCTCTCAGATGGGCAGTGTTAGGGCTGGGCCCTAATGATGGCGCTGGTTGCTATAAAAAGCCTGCAGGCAGCAGAATCGATATCTCCTGATGGCAAATTGAGCCTTGCACAGAGAGGCAGTGGGAGGCAGGGTGGGGGACAGCCTAGCAGGGAGGGACCTGAACCTTCTTACTGGCTGCAGCACAGAGCAACGTGTGTGAACGTGTGTGTATGTGTGTGTACATTTGTTTGTGTGAGTCTGTTTACGAATATGTGTGCAGATGTGTGTGTCTTTCTGTGTCTCTACGTGTGTGTTGGAGTGGATTTCCATGTGCATTTGGGTGTGTGTGTGTGTGTGTGTGTGTTTATCCAATTATGTGTGTGTGTGTGTGTGTGTGTGTGTGTGTGTGTGTGTGTGTGTGTGTGTGTGTGTGTGTGTGTGTGTGTGTGTGTGTGTGTGTGTACGTGTGTGTATGTGAGCCCTGGCAGGCTTGGTCACAGCGGGATGTTGTTATTAGCTAGCTGCACCTAATTCTGTGGAGCAGAAAATCTAGCAGGGCTTGTCTTTGTGTGTAGAGGCAGGGTAGAGTGTTGCATCACAGCCAGCACTGCTGAGGATTAGGGCCAATGCAACAACACCATCAGAATAATAACACTGTACCTACACCACACTCATACACCCATACAGTACCAACACCATCAGAATAATGTACGTACACCACATTCATAATACCATACAGTACCAACACCATCAGAATAATGTACCTACTTCACATTCATAATACCATGCAGTACCAACACCATCATATCATTTACAGTTGAAGTCGGAAGTTTACATACACCTTAGCCAAATACATTTAAACTCTGTTTTTGACAATTCCTGACATTTAATCCAAGTAAACATCCCCTGTCTTAGGTCAGTTAGGCTCACCACTTTATTTGAAGAATGTGAAATGTCAGAATAATAGTAGAGAGAATGATTTATTTCAGCTTTTATTTCTTTCATCACATTCCCAGTGGGTCAGAAGTTTACATACACTAAATTAGTGTGTGGTAGCATTGCCTATAAATTGTTTAACTTAGGTCAAATGTTTCGGGTAGCCTTCCACCAGTTTCCCACAATAAGTTGGGTGAATTTTGGCCCGTTCCTCCTGACAGAGTTGGTGTAACTGAGTCAGGTTTGTAGGCCTCCTTGCTCGCACTCGGTTTTTCAGTTCTGCCCACACATTTTCTATAGGATTGACGTCAGGACTTTGTGATGGCCACTCCAATACCTTGACTTTGTTGTCCTTAAGCCATTTTGCCACAACTTTGGAAGTATGCTTTGGGCCTTTGTCCATTTGGAAGACCCATTTGCGACCAAGCTTCAACTTCCTGACTGATGTCTTGAGATGTTGCTTCAATAAATCCACATAATTTCCTGCCTCATGATGCCATCTATTTTGTGAAGTGCACCAGTCCTTCCTGCAGCATGCACTCCCACAACATGATGCGGTCACCCCTGTGCTTAACGGTTGGGATGGTGTCCTTCGGCTTGCAAGCCTCCCCCTTTTTCCTCCAAACATAATGATGGTCATTATGGCCAAACATTTCGATTTTTGTTTCATCAGACCAGAGGACATTTCTCCAAAAAGTATGATCTTTGTCCCCATGTGCAGTTGCAAACTGTAGTCTGGCTTTTTATGGCGGTTTTGGAGCAGTGGCTTCTTCCTTGCTGAGCGGCCTTTCAGGTTATGTCGGTATAGGACCTGTTTTACTGTGGATATGGATACTTTTGTACCTGTTTCCTCCTGCATCTTCACAAGGTCCTTTGCTGTTGTTCTGGGATTGATTTGCACTTCTCGCACCAAAGTACGTTAATCTCTAGGAGACAGAAAGCGTTTCCTTCCTGAGCAGTTGACGGCTGCATGGCCCCATGGTGTTTATACTTGCGTACTGTTGTTTGTACAGATGAACGTGGTACCTTCAGGTGTTTGGAATTGCTCCCAAGGATGAATGACACTTGTGAAGGTCTACAATTTTTTTTCTGAGGTCTTGGCTGATTTCTTTAGATTTTCCAATGATGTCAAGCAAAGAGGCACTGAGTTTGAAGGTAGGCCTTGAAATGCATCCACAGGTACACCTCCAATTGACTGAAATTATGTCAATTAGCCTATCAGAAGCTTCTAAATCCATGACATCATTTTCTGGAATTTTCCAAGCTGTTTAAAGGCACAGTCAACTTAGTGTATGTAAACTTCTGATCCACTGGAATTGTGATACAGTGAATTATGAGTGAAATAAACAATTGTTGGAAAAATTACTTGTGTCATGCACAAAGTAGATGTCCTAACCGACTTGCCAAAACTATAGTTTGTTAACAAGAAATTTGTGGAGTGGTTGAAAAACGAGTTTTAATGACTCCAACCTAAGTGTATGTAAACTTCCGACTTCAACTGTATATCATACACTACATGACCATACGTTTGTGGAAACCTGCTCGAACATCTCATTACCAAATCATGGGCATTAATATGGAGTTGGTCCCCTCCTTGCTGCTATAACAGCCTCCACTATTCTGGGAAGGAATTACACTAGATGTTGGAACATGGCCACGGGGACTTCATCCACAAGAGCATTAGTGGGCACTGATGTTAGGCAGTTAGGCCTGGCTAGCAGTCGCCGTTCCAATTCATCCCAAAGTTGTTCGATGGGGTTAAGGTCAGGTGTTCTGTGCAGGCCAGTCAAGTTCTTCCACACCAATCTCGACAAACCATTTCTGTATGGACCTTGCTTTGTGCACAGGGGCATTGTCATGCTGAAACAGGAAAGGGCCTTCCCCAAAGTTGGAAGCACAGAATCTTCTAGAATGTCATTGTATGCTGTAGCGTAAAGATTTCCCTTCACTGGAACTAAGGGGTCTAGCCCAAACCATGAAAAACAGCCTCAGATCATTATTCCTCCTCCACCAAACATTACAGTAGGCACTACGCTTTTGGCAGGTAGCGTGCTCCTGGCATCCGCCAAACCCAGGTTTGTCCATCGGACTGCCAGATGGTGAAGCGTGATTCATAATTCTAGAGAACGCGTTTCAACTGCTCCAGCCAATGATTTGCATTGCACATGGTGATCTTAACCTTGTGTGTGGCTGCTCGGCCATGGAAACCCATTTTATGTAGCTCCCGACGAACAGTTATTGTGCTGATGTTTTTTCCAGAAGCGGTTTGTCCTCGGTCGTGAGCGTTGCAACCGAGGACAAAGGATTTTTACATACTATGCGCTTCAGTACTTAGCGGTCCCATTCTGTGAGCTTGTGTGGCCCACCACTTCAGAAATGTTCCGAACTTACTTGCTGGAAAGGTGGCATCCTATGACGGTGCCGTGTTGAAAGTCATTGAGCTCTTCAGTACTGGCAATTCTTATGCCAATGTTTTATCTGTGGAGATTGCATGGCTGTGCTGTCGATTTTATACACCTGGCGGCAACAGTTGTGTCTGAAATTGCAGAATCCACTCATTTGAAGGCGCGTCCACATACTTTTGTATATATAGTGTACTTATGCCTGAATACAGAGTATTACTACTGTATAAATGTATGACACAATTACTACACATTATGCTAGATCTTATTCCTATTGCCTATCTTAAACTAAACAGGTGGTAATAGCAGTGATAATAGCTGCAGTGATAGTAGCTTTTTGAGTGCTTCATCAATTAATTTCATGCACCTGTTTTAGCATCCATGGTTTTGGAGCAGGGTAGCAATAGGAAAGAATGCTTAATATGAAGCTATACGCTGTATGCTTCACATGACAAGTGATACGAACAAGAGCTTTGAGCTATGCTTCACATGACAAGTGATACGAACAAGAGCTTTGAGCTATGCTTCACATGACAAGTGATACGAACAAGAGCTTTGAGCTATGCTTCACATGACAAGTGATACGAACAAGAGCTTTGAGCTATGCTTCACATGACAAGTGATACGAACAACAGCTTTGAGCTATGCTTCACATGACAAGTGATACGAACAAGAGCTTTGAGCTATGCTTCACATGACAAGTGATACGAACAAGAGCTTTGAGCTATGCTTCACATGACAAGTGATACGAACAAGAGCTTTGAGCTATGCTTCACATGACAAGTGATACGAACAAGAGCTTTGAGCTATGCTTCACATGACAAGTGATACGATCAGCAACGGGTGTGGCTGTTTTTGACAGTCAATTCATCTTGCTTGCTTTCCTCTTGGATGGACAGCAAATCCACTTATCTATCACAGGTCCATTCATTTCACACATGACCTCTCTCTCTCTCTCTCTCTCTCTCTCTCTCTCTCTCTCTCTCTCTCTCTCTCTCTCTCTCTCTCTCTCTCTCTCTCTCTCTCTCTCTCTCTCTCTCTCTCTCTCTCTCTCTCTCTCTCTCTCTCTCTCTCTCTCTCTCTCTCTCTCTCTCTCTCTCTCTCTCTCTCTCTCTCTCTCTCTCTCTCTCTCTCTCTCTCTCTCTCTCTCTCTCTCTCTCTCTCTCTCTCTCTCTCTCTCTCTCTCTCTCTCTCTCTCTCTCTCTCTCTCTCTCTCTCT
The DNA here is from genome assembly GCF_016432855.1 of Salvelinus namaycush. NCBI lineage: Eukaryota > Metazoa > Chordata > Actinopteri > Salmoniformes > Salmonidae > Salvelinus > Salvelinus namaycush. The sequence goes on along the minus strand of NC_052325.1, from coordinate 36,959,979 downwards.
CACACACACACACACACACACACACACACACACACACACACACACACACACACACACACACACACACACACAGAGAGAGAGAGATCTGGGGAGGTGGTAGGCAGTTGACGCGGTGGCTCCTCTGAGCTGTCCAGAATGATTATGGTCTGGCATCTCCGAGTGTGCAGTGGGCTGACAGAGGGTACTGAAGAGAAGGGGGAGAGAAAGGTACTGAAGTAAAGAGCACATAACCCCTCCAACTGACTTTTATTTACCTCTGTTTCAAGGACATGTAATGCATACTATAGATGTGCACACCTACATAAGCGCATGTGCTGTGAGCACACCCACTCAGACAGATACACACACCCTAGTGCATGTAATGCAAACATACAGTCGTCAAGCTGTATGCACACACCCATTCACACGCACGCCCTTACCTACTTACCTGAAGTCTCTGTGTGAGACCAGCGTGACAGAGAGACAGCCGGGTGTCCCAGTGTGTCCTCCCACCTGCCACCCCCACCCTTTACTTGGCGGGAAAGAGACAGGGACGAGATGAGATGGGGAGGTGGGGAATGAGGGCAGCATGAACCATGCCTTTTAATGACCCTATTATTCCTCCAGTTTCCTAGGAAGACAGACCAGTGAGTCTTTCCAGGAAGGACCCAATATAGTGTGACACGTGTGGTAGTGTGTCTGCCAGATCAGAGTTGTTTCTTGCATTTTAATGAGAGAACACAGAGATTTGGTATTTTTCTTTTATTATTGCTGGCTGGACTGCTGCTAAGCAAGCTAGGGGTCTTCAATTGCTCAGATGGTAGAGCATGGCACTTGCAATGCCAGGATTGTGGGTTAGATTCCCAGTTAATTGGGACGCATACAATGTTCTCTATGGCTTGTTGTTGACACCTATCTGTCCCTCTCATTGGCTAGAATGGTCCCATCTGATCTAGCCTCCTCCCGCCTGTCTTCCATCTTTGGGGACATGTACAGTATTTCCATTGTTAGAGCTGTCAATCGACTATCTTGTCAATATAGTAGACCATCTTTGGTAAAATTAACAAATTTGTCAAATATTGATTACAGTGTATAGCTTTGTAAGACTGACCAACCACCCAGCATTGGAGTAATTAGAAGGTGTATTTCCCTGCTTTTGAGAGGATACTGTAACCGGAGAATTGCGCTAAGCTAACGATATGCTATATTCTATAATCTCCAAACTGCACGCAGAGACATAAAAGTGGTATCCATGAGTTCATTTGACTCTGGGTAAGTAGAAAAACTACCTAAATCTCGAACTCTCACAGTATCCCTTTAATAAATGATTTGCCTGCAGACAGAACAAATGTGTCAATTTTGCACATGATTCACAGGACTACAGTATGCCAAAACCAGAAGAATATAGGCGGGAGGAGGATAAAAAACAAAATTATGTTCACAAGTCTATCCTCCCTCCCTGCGGTGGCCAAGGACCCTATTTCCTCAGGTCCAGATTACCCAGAATCCCTACCCACTTTAATTTAGGAAGTGCCAGAGCATAATTTCCAGCCTGCCTCTTTCCTGTTAGAACTCTCTCTAGAGCCAATCGACTCCTTTGCCTTTTTGCCAGCTTCTTCTTTCTCCTCTTCTCCATTTCCCCCTCCAGTGTGCCATCCTACAGGCCTCTTGAAATGAGAGGCTGTCTCCTTCAGCCCTCAGATTGAGGGTGGAAATGGAGGGTGGAAATGGAGGGTGGAGGAGGTTGATGAGTCATGGCCTGCTAAGCTGTGTAATGGCTGCCATGCCATCTCTGGTAATTGTAGCCCATCGTGTCCCTTCGTTCCTGGTGTCCGCTGTGACAAGCAGGGTGACAGTGTGCCAGCCTGATCTCTCCACAGATGAGGACACACAGCTGTGGCAGGGCGGAAAGAGGAGGAAGAGAGGAGAGGAGGTGTCATGTAGTAGGCTCAGTAACATAAGGACACGATAGGTATAATTAAGTGTACGTTTACTCGGGAAGATTAGCACTCCATCACCACATACATCATCACCACATGCATACTCTTCTTCTACATATCACAACATTATCTCAGTAGGCACTTCAGTTTCTGTATTTAATAGGTATGTTACAATGCACTTGGGTAGTGCAGCAGAACACAACAGGAGGAGAGGGCGAAAGATGAGTGGTGTTCTTTCTCTGAACATGACAATTATTTGGAACAGCTAGGTCCAGTGCACTTTGAACCCTTTACCTTCATTACATCCCACCCCGTTCTGCTCTTTCCTCCTCCCTCGTTCCCTCTCTCCTTCAGTCCTCTCCTGTCGTGCTCGGTTCGGTAGCCAGGGATCACTGTGTGAGTGGTCATGATCATTTCTCAGTTTGATCCCTTCATCATTAAATGGAGCGTGGCAACCAAACACTGTTAATTACTGTCCCTTCAGCAATAGAGAGGGGGATGAGAGCTTACACCTGCATGATCTGGCCAGCAGATTCCCAGCCCTCCATGGTCAGGCCAAAACACAGTTAGAAAAGATAATTAAAAGTGATAGGAGGCCAGACAGACAGACGGACGGCTTGGAGGCAGCGGCAACCTGGAGTGGTGGAGCGATGCGCTTATCATCGTACTGTGACTCAGTAGCACCTCAAACCAACCTGCTATTCTCTGTCCTCGTATACTACACAATTCCTGGAGCCATGTGAGGGTGAAGTTAAATGTTCCAAACATGGAGGAAAATTGTATTGTGCACAACATGAGATTTTGATGTATTGAACTCATCCTGTACATAACAGTCTAGAGCCTATGCAGTGGTTCCTAACCTTTTTTGGTTATTGTTCCACCAACTGAATTTTACTCTGCCCAGAGTACCCCTGAAGTACCCCCTCATGTGCATTTTACCAGTAGGCCTATGGTCTCATGAGTCTTCTCAAGTACCCCCTGTGGTCCTAGTACCTGGTTGGGAACCAGTGGCCTATAGCATAGACAAGGCAAACAGTAGTTTGTATGCAGGTTTTCAGAGTCCACTCAGATTCTGAAAACTTTGCAGTTGCCTCTCTTTTCCAGTGAAGGGGAAACATGTCTGACTGTAGTTGTGCTTTAGTCGTTCGGTACAAAGCTCCATGCTTTCTGCTTTGAATTATTGAAACGACTTTCATCAGAGTTGAGCTCCTCATGAAAACACAGGGGATTTTTATTCTACTTTATGTGTGGAATTCTGAAACACAGCACGAAGAGCGTATCAAACATGGAGCATAATGTCTATAATCCATATATTTATCCATAAACTAACACGACTCCCTGATTGATCATGTTAACTAGGAGACTAGGCAGTTTGATCATCCCAGCATTGGCTCAGAATGTGGTCCTCTGTAGCTCAGTTGGTAGAACATTGCACTGCCGGGATAGTGGGTTCGATTCCCAGGACCACCCGCACGTACAATTTAGGCACGCATGACTGTAAATTGCTTTGGATTAAAGCATCTGCTAAATGGCATATGTTAGAATATTTTTTTGGTTATTACCACAGTGTGTGGAAAATAAGGTAGGATAAGCCTTTAGCCCCAGGCAGGGAACGCTAATAAGTAGTGATAATCTTCATAATGAGGGCTACATTAGGCTAAGCCTGGGATATCACACCTCAACATTTTACTGATTAACATCCGCAGCTACAGCCAGGGGCCATGCACGCGCACGCGCACGCGCACACGCACACGCACACGCACACGCACACGCACACACACACACACACACACATATAGTTAAACATGTCCACACACACACACATACACACACTGTCATCTCTGCCAGTTTTCATCCATCTAACAGCTTCTTGACATGTTTTAAAAACATTGCAGTCAGATTGACATGTCACCACGTTCACTGTCTATGTTCTATGTTGACGTATCTCTCCTCCCCCTTTTCGCCTCCTCTTCCTCCTCCTCCTCCTCCCCACTCCCTCCTCCTCCTCCCCACCTCCTCCTCCCCTCCTCCTCCTCCTCCCCACCTCCTCCCTACCTCCTCCTCCTCCCCACCTCCTCCCAACCTCCTCCTCCTCCCCACTTCCTCCCAACCTCCTCCTCCACCTCCTCCCTACCTCCTCCTCCTCCTCCTCCCCACTCCCTCCTCCTCCCCTCCTCCTCCTCCTCCTCCCCACTCCCTCCTCCTCCTCCTCCTCCCCACCTCCTCCCAACCTCCTCCTCCACCTCCTCCCCACCTCCTCCCTACCTCCTCCTCCTCCTCCTCCTCCTCCCCACTCCCTCCTCCTCCCCTCCTCCTCCTCCCCACTCCCTCCTCCTCCTCCTCCCCCTTCTCTCCTCTCCTCCTCTTCCCCCTCCTCCACCTCCTCCTCCCCACTCCCTCCTCCCCTCCTCCTCCCCACCTCCTCCTCCTCCCCACCTCCTCCCCACCTCCTACTCCTCCCCACCACCTCCTCCTCCTCCCCACCTCCTCCCAACCTCCTCCTCCACCTCCTCCCCACCTCCTCCTCCTCCCCACCACCTCCTCCCAACCTCCTCCTCCTCCCCACCTCCTCCCAACCTCCTCCTCCACCTCCTCCCCACCACCTCCTCCCAACCTCCTCCTCCTCCCCACCTCCTCCCTACCTCCTCCTCCTCCCCACCTCCTCCTCCCCACCTCCTCTCCACTCCCTCCTCCTCCCCACCTCCACCTCCTCCCCAGCTCCCCACTCCCTCCTCCTCCCCACCTCCTCCTCCCTCCCTCCTACTCCTCCCCACATCCTCCCCACATCCTCCCACCTCCTCCTCCCCTCCTCCCCACCTCCTCCTCCCCACTCCCTCCTCCTCCCCACCTCCTCCTAGGGGGGAACATACACTAATCCAACAGCGATGGATATCTGTTGTACCCGGTGTCATATCAGCAGTCTGTGGAGCTCCTCGCCTGCCATTATATCCCCTGTCAATCACATCTACTGGCAGATACAGCTGCCTCCTGTACTGTGTTGTTGACCACGTTGCAAATTGATTCATTTAGCCAATTATTTGACTTCTCATATACAGTAGTTAACGAGACAAAATAGTTTTGATGAATCTTTGGGCTCATTTCGACATAGATCTGTTAACATTATCTTAGAATGTCTAGTTACCAGAAAGCCATGACTATTCAGCAACAACACATATTAAGTCCTGAGTCTGATCCATACTGTCCTTCACACTGCCCTCCTCCAGTAGAGATGAAGATTAAGGAAAACAGGCTGGAGATGATGGCAGGGTTAAAGTAACTAGCAGGCTGGAGATGATGGCAGGGTTAAAGTAACTAGCAGGCTGGAGATGATGACAGGGTTAAAGTAACTAGCAGGCTGGAGATGATGACAGGGTTAAAGTAACTAGCAGGCTGGAGATGATGACAGGGTTAAAGTAACTAGCAGGCTGGAGATGATGACAGGGTTAAAGTAACTAGCAGGCTGGAGATGATGACAGGGTTAAAGTAACTAGCAGGCTGGAGATGATGACAGGGTTAAAGTAACTAGCAGGCTGGAGATGATGACAGGGTTAAAGTAACTAGCAGGCTGGAGATGATGACAGGGTTAAAGTAACTAGCAGGCTGGAGATGATGACAGGGTTAAAGTAACTAGCAGGCTGGAGATGATGACAGGGTTAAAGTAACTAGCAGGCTGGAGATGATGACAGGGTTAAAGTAACTAGCAGGCTGGAGATGATGACAGGGTTAAAGTAACTAGCAGGCTGGAGATGATGACAGGGTTAAAGTAACTAGCAGGCTGGAGATGATGACAGGGTTAAAGTAACTAGCAGGCTGGAGATGACTGCAGGGTTAAAGTAACTAGCAGGCTGGAGATGATGACAGGGTTAAAGTAACTAGCAGGCTGGAGATGACTGCAGGGTTAAAGTAACTAGCAGGCTGGAGATGATGACAGGGTTAAAGTAACTAGCAGGCTGGAGATGACTGCAGGGTTAAAGTAACTAGCAGGCTGGAGATGATGACAGGGTTAAAGTAACTAGCAGGCTGGAGATGACTGCAGGGTTAAAGTAACTAGCAGGCTGGAGATGATGACAGGGTTAAAGTAACTAGCAGGCTGGAGATGACTGCAGGGTTAAAGTAACTAGCAGGCTGGAGATGATGACAGGGTTAAAGTAACTAGCAGGCTGGTCACTTGGTGAAATGTCACAGCCAGTAATCAGGCTCTGAGTGCCTGTCAAACAGCATCACCAGACAGACAGACAAACAAACACAAACATACAGTACTCTTTACTTCTGACTAGAGGCCATCCCTTCCACCACATACTCCAGATTGCTCTGCAATTTAGCCTGTCGCAAAAATGTTGCTTTTCAATAAAGAAGCCTGCTAGAGTTGAATTAGCAAATGAGAGATTGGAGTGGTGATGTTTAATTGAGTTTTCTGCACTTTTGAGGTAATCATCTTGTTTTGGAAATTATGTTTGTGATGGATTATGCTAATAACTTGCTGGTAATGGTGGGTTTGGTATTGGAGCAGACAGGAGCTGGCATTGTGACAAACAATGGCCAAGACACACACAAACCAGCTGCTGAACCACCTGATACAGTGGTCAATATATACATGTCATACACCATGTGTGCCCTTGCATGTTTGTATTAGTCAGTATGGCTTTCTAACATCGAAACTATTCCATTCTTCCTGTGGCCCTGGCAATACATCCTACTAACGTAATCGCCTCTGTCTAACCTCTATCTCTCCCCCCTCTCTCTCTCTGGTTCTTTCTTCCCCATCTCTCTCTCTCTCTCTCTCTCTCTCTTTCTTTCTTTCTTTCTTTCTTTCTTTCTTTCTTTCTTTCTTTCTTTCTTTCTTTCTTTCTTTCTTTCTTTCTTCCTGTCTCACTATTTCTCTCTCTCTCTTTCTCCCCCCCTCTCTCTCTCTTTCTCCCCCCCCCTCTCTCTCTTTCATCCTCTCTCTCTGATCATAGCATGTTTGTGTTAGAGACTGTCTCATCTGAAATCCTGCAGCTGTTGGACTGATTCATGTAAATATCAGAAGTTTAGATCGTTTAGATCATTTCTAGACTTGGTTAAAAAAAAGACTGATGTGTCTCTGAATGGAAATCATGTGAATAGATCTGACAGAGCTGGCAGAGGAGGGGGTCACCATATTCAGAAAGAACAACTTGAATGTTGCTGTGTGTATCACCACCTCTGTCCCCAAACAATTTGAATGTCTTGTCCTAAATGTGGGCCTTGGTAATAATACCCAACTAAGGTTAAGATTGGGTGATCTTAACCTGGATTGGTTGATGCCAGTATCAGATAGACTGACATATATTTGTACTGAGCATTTTATTTACTCAACTGATATCTGAACCAACTTAAAACACCCTGTAAACTCGACTCTTTTGGATATCATCCTGACAGACGCTCCTCCTAAGTACAATATACTGTACAGCCAATTGAATCTTTGCTAACGAGCTCAGTGACCAGTGTCCCATTGCTTGCATTAGAGATACTAAGCTACCTAAATCGCGTCCACGCGTTATTACAAAGAGACCTTTCAGAACTTTTAATGAGCAACATTTTCTGTATGACCTGGTGTTCTACAATTGGGAGGGTCTATCCTCTATCTCTGTTTTGGATCAGGCCCTTGAATGTTTTACTCTGTGGCAGATAAGCATGACCCATTGTTTCACGAAAGAAATGTAGCTTGGGCTAAAGCTAGATTGACTGATTATAGTTCTGACTGGCAGTCCTTCAGACATTTGAGAAATAGATGTGTTACTCTGCTTAGGAAAGCAAAGTCAACATACCTCATGAATTGTGTGTCTGAGAGTGGTGGAAATCCAGCAAAATTCTTGAGTGGTCAAATCTTTGAAACAAAACTTCACCCCCTCATTGTCCCAGCAGGTTATGATAGCCTCTGGTCCAATAAAAGACAAAAAATCAATTTGTGGTCCTTTTAATAATCATTTGGCCTAAGCTGGCCCCCTATATGAAAGAATGGTTTCTGAAAATATCTAAAGTTCCACAAGAGGGTGTCCTTTATTCACCTCTGAACAGATAGCAGATAACTATGCTCTTCCAGGAACTCACACTTTTTTTTATTTGAACTATTTCATGTCAATGATGTACCAAATGCCAAAATGTACGTTAAAAAAAATCTACAGGAGCTCATTCGCTTGATCCCTTTCTACTGCAGTTTTCTGCCTCCCTCATTGTTGAACCTTTGACCCACATTGCTATTTAACAATTGCTTCTGGTGCTATCCTTAAGATATGGAAGGCGGTGCAGGTCCTCCCCCTTCACAAATGCTGGAATCCTTCTGACCTAGATAACTACTGCCCAATTTCTAATCTATCTTGCCTTGCAAAAATATTAGAATCACTGGCAATCTCTCAGCTAAGAACGTCAAGAACGATATTCTTAATGTTCACCAGTCTGTCTTTAGACCTGGACATAGGACCGTTGCAGCAGCTACGCCCGTCTTAAATTATGTGTTAAATTGCTGAGATCCTAGGACTCACTGTAGTGCTATATTTATAGACCTATTCAAGGCCTTTGATGCTGTCCACCATCCCCTACTCATTCAGAGGTTGTCTGAAATGGGCCTCGACCAGGCGTCTTGCAAGTGTGCTTTCTGACGGTGTCAAGTTACCTTAGCGTTACTAAAGTTGTCCCGCATGGGTTGATTTTGGGACCTGTCCTCTTCACTATTTATACAGTGCATTCGGAAAGTATTCAGACCCCTTGACTTTTTCCACATTTTGTTACGTTACAGCCTTATTCTAAAATGTATTCAATTATAGTTTTTCCTCTTCAATCTACACTGTAATGACAAAGCAAAAACAGGTTTTTAGAAATGTTTGCACATTTATACATTTTTTTACACAGAAATACCTTTTTTACATATGTATTCAGACCGTTTGCTATGAGACTCTAAATTGAGCTCAGGTGCAACCTGTTTCCATTGATCATCCTTGAGATGTTTCTACAACTTGATTGGAGTCAACCTGTTGTAAATTCAAGTGATTGGACATGATTTGGAAAGGCACACACCTGACTATATAAGGTCCCACAGTTGACAGTGAATGTCAGAGGAAAAACCAAGCCATGAGGTTGAAGGAATTGTCCGTAGAGCTCCGAGACAGGATTGTGTCGAGGCACAGACATGGGGCAGAGTACCAAAAAATGTATGCAGCATTGAAGGTCCCCAAGAACACAGTGGCCTCCATCATTCTTAAATGGAAGAAGTTTAGAACCACCAAGACTCTTCCTAGAGCTGGTCGCCTGGCCAAACTGAGAAATCGGGGGAGAAGGGCCTTGGTCAGGGAGGTGACCAAGAACCCAATGGTCACTCTAACAGAGCTCCTCTATGGAGATGGGAGAACCTTCCAGAATGACAACCATCTCTGCAGCACTCCACCAATCAGACCTTTATGGTAGAGTGGCCAGACGGAAGCCACTCAGTAAAAGGCACGACAGCCTGCTTGGAGTTTGCCAAAAGGCACAAAAAGAAACAAGATTTTCTGGTCTGATGAAACCAAGATTGAACTCTTTGGCCTGAATACCAAGCGTCACATCTGGAGGAAACCTGGCACCATCCCTACGGTGAAGCCTGGTGTTGCAGCATCATGCCGTGAGGGTGTTTTTCAGTGACAAGGACTGGGAGACTAGTCAGGATCGAGGGAAAGATGAACAGAGCAAAGTACAGCGAGATCTTTGATGAAAACCTGCTCCTCAGGCTGGGGTGAAGATTTGTCTTGCAACTAGACCTTAAGCACAAAGCCAAGACACCGCAGTAGTGGCTTCAGGACAAGTCTCTGAATGCCCATGAGTGGCCCAGCCACAGCCCAGACTTGAACACGACCGAACATCTCTGGAGAGACCTGAAAATAGATGTGCAGCGACGCTCTCCATCCAACCCGACATAGCTTGAGAGGATCTGTAGAGAAGAATGGGAGAAACTCCCCAAATACAGGTGTGCCAAGCTTGTAGCGTCATACCCAAGAAGACTCGAGGCTGTAATCACCGGCAAAAGTGGTGCTAATAGGGCAGTTTAAAACACTGATGAGGGATGAATTCACTGAGGTTTGCAAGTGTTTTGGTGGTTTATTTGTGTTTAGATCTGGTGTGTCTGATTCTTGTTTGCTGTTTTGTTGATTAACCACCCATGACTGTGTTTGTTCGTGACACAGACATGCTTGTTGCATTCATCCATTTTCAGTCCTGTGGCCTTCACCAACTGATATTCCAAGTGAATATTTGATAATTTAAATTCAATTATTTAACACAATACAACAAGTATTTACTCGTGTTTTACAGACCTGCAAGTCACATTATGATGGCTTGCAAAATGATGTGTAATTCCTATTAGAATCCAGCCAGAGTGTGGATATTCAACATTTTGAATTTGTATTCAGCCACAACCTGCATTCAGAATGACTGTTCAGCCAAACACCCCCCCCCCCCCAACCATTTCGGTACAGGTGAAATAAGTCCAAGTAACAGATTGGAATAGTTTAGAAAAATGCATGTTATTTATATTTGAGTTGCATAACATTAATTAATTAATTAATTAATTAATCAATCAAAACATAGATATTGAAACGAATAATTCTAAAAGTCAACATTCCTAGAGCATGCTGGGAAATATGATAATGATAGGTGTGGTTTTGGTTAAACACTGGTTTTTAACACACACACTGGGTTTCTTTTAAACCAATGAGTGTTAATTTAACAGCTGAATAAACACTAGAAATGTTACACTGAAAAATCAATACTAGATAAAACTCACCAATTTGCTGTTTAACTCTCTCTCTCTCTCTCTCTCTCTCTCTCTCTCTCTCTCTCTCTCTCTCTCTCTCTCTCTCTCTCTCTCTCTCTCTCTCTCTCTCTCTCTCTCTCTCTCTCTCTCTCTCTCTCTCTCTCTCTCTCTCTCTCTCTCTCTCTCTCTCTCTCTCTCTCTCTCTCTCTCTCTCTCTCTCTCTCTCTCTCTCTCTATTAAATTAAATTCAAGGGGCTTTATTCAATAGGAAACATATGTTAACGCAAGTGAAGTAGATAATAAACAAAAGTGAAGTAAACAATCTCTTTCTCTCTCTCGTTCTCTCGGTCTCTCTCTCTGTCTCCCTCTCTCTCCATCTCTATTTTCTTTCGGTGAGTCACCTCTTCCTATTCTTACCCCTCTATTTCTATCTCAATATCCCTCTCACTGCCTGCTGAAATCCTGTTGACTCATTACACCAAATCTGGTTTAAATTGACTCTATTGGGAGTTATCTTAACCCTAGAGAGAGTGATACGCTCCCTGGAGTTAGTATTGATAACTGGAGTTCATTGGGAAGGAGTACTTTTAACTCAATGAAAGGGAAACGTCATGATTTTTCAACGTCATATTCATCATCTTCAGCATCAGCCCAATATCAACATTTATGAAAATGGTGCATTTCTATGTTTTGTAGTAAAAAAGACAGAGAAAGATAAGCGTTTTCAATGACATCATCAACCAGTTAGCAGACAATTACTAATGCCAAATTCACACGATGAACACCGATGATGTCATTATAAACACGTATCTCCTATCTTTTTTTTACAACAAAACATAGAAATGCACCATTTTCACATGTAGATGTTGGGGTGGTGCTGGAGATGAGGAATATGAAGTAGAACATTTTTGAAGTTTCCCTTTAAGAGTAACCAGAGACAGGGAGTTAAATATAAAAAAATAATTCCCAGCATGCTCTTGTAACACACGGGATATGAACTCAGGTCTCCCAGGGGAGCAACCAATGTCTTAGACAGAGAGGAAATGTCCTTTTGCGCTGAGGGCAGACACTGGTTTTGAAGTTCACAGGAGGGTCTTCTTCGTCACGCAACCTTGTCTGACACATTCACCCCCCATTCACCCCCCTTTGACCCCTCCCCCACAAGAGCCCGCCCCACATTTGGCGCCAATGTAACACTCTGGATATGAACCAGTGTCTCCCATGGAAGCCACCACCGTCTTAGACCATTAGACTAACAAGATCTGTGTTTTCTCTTGTACATTGACTGTTTCTTTTTATCTGATGCTACACTAAGATAAGATCAGAAACATACATTTTTCTAAACTAATCCAATCGGTAAGTGGTTGGATTCATAGCAACTGTTAGTGAGATAGTTGTTCCAGTTTGACGTAGGTAGTCTCCCTCCATGTACTGTATTGTCTTCCCTACTCTGACAGGTGTTCTGAATGCAAGTTAGGGGTGATGTAAAAGTGCCGGATACCTTCCTGTAAGATGGCTTCATCTTTTTGCAAAACGCCATAATGTGAAACATTCAGAAATATTCAAATACGGCTTTACATCATTATTACTCAAAGGAAGTCAACTGAAAGAAAAATGCACTGTGCTGCAGAAAAGTGTCAAATGGCAAGGGAGTTGATTAAAAATGACACTGAAATGAGTAAAATGGCAATTGGAGTTAAATTTAAGAAACTCTCAGAGTTTAATATTTACTCCATTTAGTGTCATTTTAACTAAAAAAACTAAACAAAACATGACCAAAATAGTGTTACATTTGACTCCATAGGAGTTGAATTAACTCATGTGATTTTACTATGTGGGTGTCATCTTATTTTTGTATTCATCCATCCACTAACTGATTCACTAGGAGTGGGATCATTTGCTCGGTTTAACAAACTCCTTTACTATAAGCTTTTGGTGCCAAGTTGGCACCCGTTCAAAACTCAATCTCAACCCCAGTTGGCCAACCTCTCCTATGTCTCTGGGTAGCATACACAAGGGCACGGCCTAGGCTGCTGTGTATTAACAACCATACTGTAAGTGAATGCATCCCAAATGGCACTCTATTCCCTACATAGTGCCCTATAGGCCCTGGTCAACAGTAGTGCACTATATAGGGCATACTGTGCCATTTGGGATACAGGCAGTGCGAGCAGGCTGGCACAGAGGTAATGATCCATCTTAGACAGCAGCAGCCATTCTGGCATCTCCTGTCCTGGCTGTGTGTGTGTGTGTCTCTGTAGTGGCTCCCATGCAATCTGGGTCCCATGTGTGTGTTTATCAAACTAATTAAACCACGACCAATTAACAGGCAACCATGCAGAGAGCACAATTAGACCAAAGACCCATACCATCCATCCTTCTCTCTCCCTTTCATACCATCCCTTCTCTCTCTTTTCCCTCATACCATCCTTCGCTCTCTTTTCCCTCGTACCATCCTTCGCTCTCTTTTCCCTCGTACCATCCTTTTCTCTCTTTTCCCTCGTACCATCCCTTCTCTCTCTTTTCCCTCATACCATCCCTTCTCTCTCTTTTCCCTCGTACCATCCCTTCGCTCTCTTTTCCCTCATACCATCCTTCGCTCTCTTTTCCCTCGTACCATCCTTCACTCTCTTTTCCCTCGTACCATCCTTCTCTCTCTTTTCCCTCGTACCATCCTTCACTCTCTTTTCCCTCGTACCATCCTTCTCTCTCTTTTCCCTCGTACCATCCCTTCTCTCTCTTTTCCCTCGTACCATCCCTTCTCTCTCTTTTCCCTCGTACCATCCTTCACTCTCTTTTCCCTCGTACCATCCTTCTCTCTCTTTTCCCTCGTACCATCCCTTCTCTCTCTTTTCCCTCATACCATCCTTCGCTCTCTTTTCCCTCGTACCATCCTTCTCTCTCTTTTCCCTCGTACCATCCCTTCTCTCTCTTTTCCCTCGTACCATCCCTTCTCTCTCTTTTCCCTCGTACCCTCCCTTCTCTCTCTTTTCTCCTTTCATTCCCTCCCTCTTCTCTTCTCCTCCTTCATAAAACCAAATGCAGACCCCTTGGCATGGTGTCGCTGGTTGGAGCAACAGTCCCAGAATGTTTTCCTGAGTTGTGTTTCTTATGTCATTGTTCCGAGTTTTGTCACACCTTTCAGTGGCATGTAACATGTTCAGTGGCTGTCCAGTCATTACGGAGAGAGGGAGACTGGAGGGAAAGAAGGAGGAGTGGTAGACAGGGAGCCAGGGAAAGAGGGATGAGAAGAATGAGTTACGGTCCCCCCTCGCTTGTCACCCCCTTCTCCCTCATCAACCACCTCCTCCCTCCTGGGGAACGAATGGGAAATGGGACGGTCACAGATTGTTAATTCTGCCGATCCCCCGTCGCCCACGAGCCCTGCTCAGCCGAACCCCCCCCCCCCCCCCACTCCCCCCCACCCCGCACAGCACGCCTGTCTGCATGCCTTGCACGCTCCCTCACTGGTGATAATGTGCATGGAGAATACACATGAAGGGAGCATAGAGGCTGACACAGCTAGACACACACTGAGTTTCAAAGGTAGGCATACACACACACAAACACAAAAGAGGCCATTCTTGCTAATGTTCTTGAAATGTGCTTGTTTAAAGGCTTTTGGGATTGTGATTACCTGCAGTATTGATTTTGATTAGAAGTGCCTCCCTAACTAGAGAGAAAAAAGAGATGCCCAGCCAATCTCAATTCAAGTGGACAGCCACAGCTGTACTTAATATATTGGCTGGGCCTGGAAACAGATCTTTTGCCATCTACTCTTCATCTTCTGAACATGGATGAATGCGCATGGAAGGCCCTGTCCACTCGATTTTACTCCGAATTGCTCAAGCTTGTTGCTGTGGTGTTCGCAACAGCATGTTTGACAAGCACACGGTGCATGCATGTTTAGGTGTTCTATATCACACTGTTTATCGTGTCTGGGACTAAAATTAGAGGTCCCATGACCTTGTCCTTGTTGGAGGTGTGTGTGTGTGTGTGTGTGTGTGTGTGTGTGTGTGTGTGTGTGTGTGTGTGTGTGTGTGTGTGTGTCTGTGTGTCTGTGTGTGTGTGTGTGTGTGTGTGTGTGTGAGGTGGCTGAAAAAGCAGTAGCACACCTCCTGTGGTACAGATGTATCTGTCCTGACACCTTGTGTTGTCCCCTTATGTAGTCAACCAGAACCCTGCCTCTACAGCCACACACCTCTGTTCTACTGCAGATAGAGAGCAGGGCATCAGACATACTGTACTGGCTGAACACTGGTTGGGTTGGCTTCGTTCATTAGTGTGTGTATGGGGGGGGGTTGTGTAGAAACAAACATAATCAAATAGCACTTTGGTTTCCACTGGGATGTGGGAAATTGTTTTTGGCTATCATTTGCTTTGCTTTGAGAGGTAATTGTTCTGGAAACATGATTGCTCTGGAGATATGATTCTTATAGAGATAATTGTTCTGCAGATATAAATGTTATGTCCATCCCCACCACTAAATAGGGAATAGGGCGCAATTTGGGAGGCAGGCAGTGTGTCTCGAAGTGGCCTGATATCCTCTCTTGGGGTCCCCTCATTACTCCATCCTTCAGGCATGTTCTTTTTGACACAGAGAGATAACTTCCACAACAATAACAACCCACTGGGCAAAAACTGTGTGAATCAACATTGTTTCAACGTCATTTAAAAAAATATACAATTGTGATGACGTTGAATCAACGTGTAAAACTGATTGGATTTGCGAAAAGTCATCAACGTCAGGGAATCTAGTCTTTTTTTCACTCAACTTTGAACCTAAATCCAATTTTAAAAAAATTGTGTTCGTTTCACGTTGAGTTCACGTAGTTGAAAACTCAAACCAAATGTAAGTCAAAACTAAACGTTGAACTGAAATCCGTGCCCAGTGGAAAAGCTGTCTGACTCGCTAATTCACCACCCCCCCCCCCCACCCCCACCCCCCCTACACACACACACACTCCACCCCTCCTGTTTCTCCAATCATATGAGCCATTGTTTAAGAGAGCTACTCTGGGAGGTTAGGCATGTTATCTGGGGAAAGAGATGACAGAATGGGTGTAAGTGTGGTTTTACAAGACTACTAATGTACTTGATTCACTTCACTCCGGAATTCAGTGTTTAATAAAGGAATGTTACTGACCTAGAGAGTTCATTTCATTCCATATTTTATTACACCTAACCAGGAGAAATTATGTTTCAGTGCCCTGCAGCCTACCACTATTATATCATTTATAAATATTCAGCTGGTTCCAGTGGTGGTCGGTGCCGTTTAAGATGAGAGAGGACAATACTTTTTTTTAATGAGCATGTCCTTATTTCTACTACAGCATATTGGATGACTGTCATTCATATTTCGCTCACCCTGCTCAATGTAACGTCGATAGGTTTAGGCTACTACATGATTCTCTAATTTTCCCTATACCCATCATGAGGTTGCTACAACCTAGTCTATGACTGTAAGTTCAGAATGTAGGTGCACACAGGTCGAGAGAAAAATTTGAGTAATAAAGGTGGCAGACGTTTAATACCGCCTTGCACACTCTTGCCTTGCACACACTTTCATAGCAGCCACATACAAACAGCATGATCACTTTGCTCATATAATTCCTATTCACATCTATATGCTCTCCTCGTCTCACCTTTTCCCATCGCTTGTGGACTTCAGTGCAAAACACATCAGCTGTCTGTGACCAGGAAAAAATGAAGCCAAACCTTCATATCATAACCAATAACCCCTACACACAGCCTACATCGTTGTGGTCACCATATTAGCTAACGTCATAGTCAACATAGCTACTAGAACTAACGTGTTAGTAAACTCGCTACAATCTTGCAGTGCAGTGTACAGTCAGCAAGCATTTACACCGGCGGGCCACAGTTGCAATAAATTCATATAAAAAAAAGCTTACCTTGATTTGGAAGAGTTACAGTGTTGGATAGTCATAGCCATCTAGCTAAAATAGCATCTCTCTCTGTTTCAGCCGGGTGTTTGAGTAGGTTAAACTAGCTAGCTGCATTTGCTAGCCCAGTGAAAGTGAAAAGAATATAACAAAATATAGCTATCTCTCTCTCTCTCTCTCTTGCTTCTCCTTTATTTTTGAAGAAATGAATTTGTTCAAAACAGTTCAACTATTGTCTTTCTCTCTCTTTGAGTCAACTACTCACCACATTTGATGCACGGCCATTCAAGCTAGCTGTAGCTTATCCCTTCAGTATTAGATTGATTTTCTTATCCTTTGATTGGGTGGACAACATTTCAGTTCATGCTGCCAGACCTCTGATAGGTTAGAGGATGTCCTCCGGAAGTTGGGCCTCCTAGGATTTGTACTGAAGTCAATGTACCAAGAGGAGGACAGACGCTAGCTGTCCTCCGGCTACACCATGGTGCTACCCTACAGAGTGCTGTTGAGGCTACTGTAGACTTTCATTGCAAAACAATTATTTGGTGACGTGAATATATTTAGTATAGTTTTATCTAAAAAAGCGTAACCTTTTTAACGATTCACTGTTTTTATATTTATGAAATTCACTGAGGAGGATAGTCCTCCCCTTCCTCCTCTGAGGAGTCTCCACTGGTTGGTTCTGTGTCTTTCATGTTTTATCCTGCTCATACAGTCGGTGCTAGACATGGTCCTGTCCTATGCCAATGCATCTTACTGTGTGTGTGTATTTTTCTGTGTCTGCCAATGCGTGCAAATGTGCGTGTGTGTGTGCGCGCTAGACATTGTCCTGTGCTATGCCAATGCATTCTACTTCCTGGTTGTTTCCTTGACTCTGTGATGTCATCAGCCTGGGACGGCCTGGTGTGGACTGCTATAGCCAGCATGAAAGTGGAGCCGCTGTCCTCCAGCTACAGTTCCTCATCAACGAGGTAAGGCTAATTATATTCTATTCAAGGTAAGATTCCCTCCCTGATACCTTCATATAACGATCTTCTCAGTAGTCTACAAGCAGTGTTTCCCCATTTCCAGTCCTCGAGTATCCCCGACAGCACACATTTTTGTTGTTACCCCTGACAAACTCACCTGATTCAACTCATTGAGGGCTTGATGATTAGTTGACACGTTGATTCAGGTGTGCTTGTCCCGGTCTACAGCAAAAATGGGAAACACTGGTCGACAGGCCTCTTCTTGCCTCTCATCTGAAAATATAGTATGAGTGACAGCAATATGGCCAACAAACATGAAGTGCACCTCCAGTTCACCCGACTGAGAACACATCATCTGTAATAGGAGCTAAGAGTTCTACCATTCCTCTTCATACTTTGAATTTAGCTCTGTTCTAAATCTTGTTCTGGGAAGATACATTCACAGTTCACAGACCCCCTATTGATTTCAAACCTTGACTCGACACTCTTTTAGCATGGTTATGACTAATGGTAGCACTGGGAGATGGAGGGGTGGATGGGTGATGGGAGATGGGGGATATGGAGGGGTGTTTGGTGGGGGAAGATGGGGCTTTATGAGGGGTGGATGGGTGGGGAGGGAGATGGGGTTTGTGGACGGGTGGAGAGGTACATGGGTGGGGGAGATGGGAGGGGTGGATGAGTGGGGGGAGATGGAGGGTCCTGCAGAGAGGAATGGCTGTCATTGGCTATGACCTCTTGACATCTCTCCTCTCTCAACCCACACACTCTCGCTCCAACAAGATCTCATCGTTTCCCTTCCAAATTTGCCGTATTGTGGATGAACGTCTGTTTTTGACACATTAATTCTGTGCAGTTACAGGGTTAATTCCACGTGGTTACAGGGTTAAAACAGAAAAAAAACTCAAAGGTTAACAGTTTAGGCATTCATTCTGAGTGGTTTATGTTAGGGGAGGGCTTAAAACAAAATAATTAAAAAACGACTGGCTATTACCATCAAGTATTCTCACGGAGCATTTTGAACTGTGGTGGCTCAGTGGTCTGAACAACACACTTCGACAACGAGCATCACGAGCTCGTCTCCCTCCACTCACTGTCACTTTCCGTAATACGCCCCCCTTAGTAATTGTGTGTGTGTGTGGTGGGGTGGGGGGGTAAGCACAGCTGCAGCAGTGTGTGATATTAGTTCTTCATGTGTGTGAGGGGGTGGCTAATTACTGTGACAAGAAGGAAGGAAGGGGGTCATTAATGTCCTTATCTTGTGTGTAGGGAGAGAGTGATATAGGAAAGAGGGGAGAGATACAGAGAGAAAGAGGAGAGATATTGATAGATGTTAGAGTTGGCTTTTTTCATGCCCATTCATGTGAAGCAAGAAGCATATTTTCCCTTCAGAATGTGGATAATATAATCACTATGTGTAGTGTAGGGATGTGCATGGTTATTTGAATATTCAAATATCCGAACAGACATTAGTATTCAAATACTTGTGAGTATTAGTTTTTGTGAGGAAAAAAATACGAATTTTAGGCATATTCTACCACTGAAATGTATTTTTCTAAATGAAATTAAAATATCTTGTTGTTTATGTTGGCCAATCAAAGCAGCAAAGAGGTTCAATGTGTAGCGAGTGGAGTGAGAGTTCACAAAATATGGAATAAAAGGACAGAATTAAAAGTTAGGGAAATAAAAAAGGATTAGGCTACATCGAGCAATCAACGGGTTAGACGACTAAACTCAACTCCACGATTTACGAGCTACAGTCCGCCCACACTAGTCGCTTCTCAACTCCACCGTCAATCGTAGAGTTGAGTTTTATTGGCTACCAACAGATAGGCTGTTGTTTTATCTGAATGGGGTTGGGGAGAAAGTGCAGCATGTGGCCTCAAAGCCTAGCTAGTTTAGCAATAGAGCTCCAGCCTCTCTCCCTTACACAGCAGTGATCAGATTAACCCCCATAGTTTAGTGTACTGATGAAAACAAACACAACTATTGAAAGCAGAGCAGAATGTTTTATTCAAAACCAATGTAAAAAAATTCTGATGTACTGTATACTCCACACATCAAATCAATGTCTGATAATCACATTTCCTCGTATGTATATACTAGTTCCACACAGGTAATACTGTGTACCGTACATTGACACAGACATGTACACAAATACAGTGCCTTTAGAAAGTATTCATACCCCTTGACTTATTAAACGTGTTGTGTTACAGCCTGAATTCAAAATGGATTAAATATATATTTTCTCTCACCCATCTACACACAATACCCCATAATGACAAGTTGAAAACACAGAAATATCTAATTTAAATACAGAAATATCTCATTTACATAAGTATTCACACCCCTGGGTCAATACAATAATTAGCTTTGGCGCGATTACAGCTGTGAGTCTTTAAAAGCTTTGCACACCTGGATTGTACAATATTTTTAAAACTCTTCAAGCTTTGTCAAGTTGGTTGTTGATCATTGCTAGACAGCCATTTTCATGTCTTGCCATAGATTCTCAAGTCAATTTAAGTCAAAACTGTAACTAGGCCACTCAGGAACATTGAATGTCATCTTGGTAAGCAACTCTAGTGTATATTTGGCCAGGTGTTTTAGGCTATTGTTCTGCTGAAAGGTGAACTTGTCTCCCATTGTTACGTCCGTCGTTAGAATGAGACCAAGGTGCAGGGTGGTAGGCGTACATTTTTCTTTTATTAAAAATGACACCAAAAAACAACAAATTATAAATGAACGTAAAGTACTGCAGGGCTAACAGCAACTGTGCAAAAACAAGATCCCACAACTGAAGGTGGGAAAAAGGGCTGCCTAAGTATGATCCCCAATCAGAGACAACGATAGACAGCTGCCTCTGATTGGGAACCATACCCGGCCAACAAAGAAATATACAAACTAGAATGCCCACCCAAATCACACCCTGACCTAACCAAATAGAGAAATAAAAAGGCTCTCTAAGGTCAGGGCGTGACACCCATAGTCTGTTGGAAAGCAGACAGAGCCAGGTTTTCCTCTAGGACTTTGCCTGTGCTTAGCTCTATTCCATTTCTTTTCATCCCCAAAAAACTCCCTAGTCCTTGCCAATGACAAGCACACCCATAACATGATGCAGCCACCACCATGCTTGAAAATATTAAGAGTGGTACTCATTGATGTGCTGTGTTGGATTCGCCCCAAACATAACGCTTTGTATTCCGGACATAAAGTTCATCTTCTGCCACATTTTTTTTGAAGTTTTACTTAAGTGCCTTATTGCAAAAAATGTTAGACACAATTATTGCACACAGAGTCCATGCAACTTATTATGTGACTTGTTAAGCACATTTGTACTCCTGAACTTATTTAGGCTTGCCATAACAAAGGGGTTGAATACTTATTGACTCAAGACATTTCAGCTTTTCATTTTTTTATTAATTTGTAGACATTTCTAAAAACATATTTCCACTTTGACATTATGGGGTATTGTGTGTTGGCCCGTGACACAAAATCTAAATGTAATCCATTTTAAATTCAGGCTGTAACACAACAAAACGTGGAAAAAGTCAAGGGGTGTGAATACTTTCTGAAGGCACTGTACCTGTTGACACAGACATGTACACAAATACAGGATATGGACATTTATTTTCTCTGTCTCTCTCTGACTCAAACTCTCACACTGCGCTCGTGTGGCTCAGTTGGCAGAGCATGGCCCTTGCAACGCCATTATTGTGGGTTCGATTCCTGGGGCCAAGCATGCTTCAAATATATGCACACATAACTGTAAGTTGCTTCGGATAAAAGCTTCTGCTAAATGGCTTATATTATTATATTCTACGCTCACAGGGAAAAACACTGACCTCTCTTATCCTCCAGTGACTCACAGCACTGATCTTGACACAGTTCTGATGGCTCTGATGCGGTGGTGTGTGGGTTGTCTAGTATGGAATACTGATGTTAGACACACATACAGCCCAGCTAGCATCCCCTTGACATTCAACAGGCTGATTAGCTGCTGGGGCCCTGGAGGGCCACTCCTGACCTGCATGCCTCTGCCTCCCTCACACACCCAGTCAATAATAAGCCTCTGGCTAATGAGAGCCCAGCTACTTTACATTCAAATACAGCTCTCAGCAAACACAGACACTGGGTCAGGGTACTTGGGGATGCTGTATTATTGGTGTGGTGGACCAACATGGATATTGTTTTCACTCTTTATTAATATGCCCATGCCCTTGGTATTGCCCTGATTTGTTGCATGCCAGAGCCCTGCTGTCATTCACCTCTGCTGTCATTCACCTCTATTGTCATTCAGCTTTGCATTGGGTCACCTCGCATAATTATAGCCACAGTGTCCCTGTTCAGGTTTGATCCCATAAAGCTGGACTTATTCACTCCAGAGGACAAAGGCTTGTTCTTTATGTCAGAGTGCGACTAAAGGCTAATTAGATTGTTTGTTTGCTAATGTGAATGATTTGTTCCATGAATTATACATCTGATTAGTAAATGGGCTCGGCAGAGAGTCCTCTGAGCTCAGTTGGTAAAGCATAGTGTTTCCTACGCCAGGATAGTGGCTTTGATTCCCAAGATCACCCATATGTGAAGTGCATGACTGAAGTTGCTTTGGATAAAAGTGTCTGCTAAATGGCATATATTATTAGAATAGTTCTTTTTAATATGGATAGTACTGTAAGAGAGGTTGTCAGGGCATCTGTAGACCAGACTGTTGGGTTTCAGGGGGAGCTGGAGCAGAGTAGAGTGGTCTAGAGGAGCCAAGTGAAGCAGAGCATCCAGGTAAACAGCCACCTGGGGAGATCAAGGATATTAACTTCTGACCAGGAACTAATGACATTTTAGAGGAGCAGAACAGGCATTATATGGATGAATGTGCAAACAGCTAATGGCAGACAGTTTTATGGCTTGGTTTTACCTGAACACATACAAATGCAGTCCTCTCTAAAAATATGGTATAAATGAGGTGAGTGCTATTTATGACTTTACACCGTATCTCTGAACCTACGGTTCATTAATCGCTGCTCTCCTCCCCTTTATCGACCCCATCCTCCTTGCAACTAATAGCATCCTCGTTTCGTTCCTGCGCTCTGTTGCATGTCTTTGAAGAAAGGCGACAGAGAGCATGTTTCTGTAAACACAATAAGCGCGCTGTCTCCCTTCTGTCTACTAGCCTGGGTGACGGGATCGTGATTGACAAGCGCACACAAAGGATTACCACCCTGCTAGACACAGAGGAAGTTTGAGAGCGAACAACTGAGGACAGAAAGAAAGAGAGAGAGAGAGGTGTATATATGCATAGATTGCATTTGGATTACTTGGATTCGTTCTGACATTTCAAGATTTTTATATTTTTTATTTATACTTTTTTATTATTTGTGTACTTGCTTGACATTTTACTGCATTGTTAGGAGCAAGTAACATAAGCATTTTTCTGCACCCGCTATAACATATGGTAAACTTTGATATGGATTTGATTTGATTGTGAGAGAATGAGAGAAAGTGAGAGAACGTGAGAGAGGCAGGGAAGCAAACAGAATGAAGGGCAATATCAGATCTCTTAATCTCCTGAAGGTGCTAGCTAATCATCGCTGTGTACTCCATCAGTCAAATTTGACATGGATTAGTTGAGCATATCCAAGTTAATGCTATTAGCCAGCCAACACAACCAGAGCTCACTGAAACAGGATAAGGGTTCACTGACACCAAAACAGACAGAGGGTGGAAAAACACAAGCAATTATATCGTTCATTATTTTCCAGGCTGCTTAATTATTTTGTGGAGATTAATTTATTGTGGTTTATACCAACCTCCTATCCCTCATATGCTAATATGGTGTTATGAAGTAGCTGCCATGTTTTTAACTGAGATGGAGGAACCAGGAAGATACACAGCAATGGTTGAGCTCTCACATTTAAAGGGATACTACAGGATTTTGGCAATATCTACTTCTCCTGAGTCAGATGAACTCGTGGATATCATTATGTCTCTGTGTCCGGTATGAAGGAAGTTGGAGGTAGTTTCCTGAGACGATACTAACTAGCGTTAGCGTAATGACTGGGAGTCTATGGGTATCTGCTGCTTTCTAAGAGTATACTGCTTAGTTAGAAGAACACTTCCTTTCACTTAGCTCCAAAATGTGAAAATCATTGATATTCCAAACCAGAGCACCTCAAACTAACGCTTCAGCTAATTGGGTAGAACATGATGTACCTGACATTGAAAACAGGGAGATATACATGCATATAGAAGACGCGTACACACACACACACACACACACACACACAATACAACTGAAGACATTCATGAAAAGATGTTTACCCAGATGGGAATCTCAGTGGAATAGTGCCTGTATGCATGTTCCATGGGGATATGATGTTCTATGAGATGTGGAGTAATTTCCTCCCATGATTGAGCCCTTAATCTGGAGCTAATCCCCCCGTGGTTCCCCTGGGTCCCATCCTCCCCGCAGCCTTCCCACAGCACCAGTTACTGCACCGTACTGGGAATTCATGTAATCACTCACTCATAATCCCCCTTCACACAGAGAGGAAAGAAATTAAATGTATTTCATAATCTTGCATAATTGTGTCAGATGCTCAGTTCAATTCTGAGGGGAGATGTTAAGAGAAAGATACTAACATGACTTGTGAAGTCTCCACCCCCTAAACGTAAACGGAATTCGAAAGATGTGGGCACCTGTGAGATCGTGCTTTGTCCAAATGATCATTGACGGAAAATCAGCATACCGGAACAAAATTCCTCATTAGTCGTCACAAATCCACAGTCTGTTGACAGACATTACTACCATTTATGTTACGTGCGTCTGTCTACAAGAGATGACTTATTTCATAAAAATGACACTATACATCCTGTTGGACAGCCTCCTGGAACTCTGTAGTTCCTTGACTCTCTTTACAATATGTTTCTCAGACATTAAATGCATTTTTTTTTAAACATCCACCATATTCATGTGATCATTTACTACAGAGTATGCTAATGCTATTTCAGACACATCCACAGGGATATAGGAACAAGTCTGATTCAACACCTCATTCAACATCCCCTCAGTAAAAAATGACAGCGAGTAAGGGAGAGACCCCTCTCCTCTCAGTTCTCATTTTCTGCATCCCAAATGGCAGCCTAATGTACTACATGGGGAATAGGGTGCCATTTGGGACCAAGTCATTGTGTCCTGTTCACTCAATTTCACAGGTCTGAACTATGGCCCCAATATCTGTGTGTGTGTGTGTGTGCGCTGCCTGTGTGCGATTGTTGGTTTGTCCGTGTGTGTGTACACGTTGTAGACTCACAAATAATGATTCTCTGTGTCATAGGCCTACATTTCCAAGTAATAAATGTCAGCCTCTGTGTCTTGGGACCTCATTTCTCACCTGTGTGTTTCTGCACATGCAGCTCCTGTCTCCAGAGACTTATACAGATGCATTCTGATGGTGTCTGCTCGCTGTTCTTGGGCATGACCGCTGATTAGGCTTACTGTCAACACATGCATTCACACATGCATTCACACATACAGACACATACGCTTTACAATGCATATTCACACCCACACACATACAGGGAACTGCCAAAATAAAGGAAACACTTGGGTAAATGAGGGATTCAAATTGAAATTGAAAGCAGGTGGTTCCACACAGCTGCGGTTCCTGAGTTAATTAAGCAATTAACATCTCATCATGCTTCGGGTCATGTATTAAAATGCACAGTTGCCCATTTTTTTGGCTACCATGGCTAGAAGAAGAGATCTCTCTCTTTCTCCACTTCCTTTATGGAAAGATCACATGATTTCACGTGACATTTCCACATGTGAAATCATGTAAAACCATGTGTTTTTGGAACACTTAACATGTGGATTTTCACATGATCACATAACTTTCACATGTGGATTCACATTTCCGAGACTTCACAGGTGATGCCCTGCCAGAAAAAATGTGTTATGGTACAGTTGAAGTCGGAAGTTTACATACACTTAGGTTGGAGTCATTAAAACTCGTTTTTCAACCACTCCATTAATTTCTTGTTAACAAACTATAGTTTTGGCAAGTTGGTTAGGACATCTACTTTGTGCATGACACAAGTAATCTTTCCAACAATTGTTAACAGACAGATTATTTCACTTATAATTCACTGTATCATAATTCCAGTGGATCAGAAGTTTACATACACTAAGTTGACTGTGCCTTTAAACAGCTTGGGAAATTCCAGAAAATGATGTCATGGCTTTAGAAGCTTCTGATAGGCTAATTGACATCATTTGAGTCAATTGGAGGTGTACCTGTGCGTGTATTTCAAGACATACCTTCAAACTCAGTGCCTCTTTGCTTGACATCATGGGAAAATCAAAAGAAATCAGCCAAGACCTCAAAAAAAAAAATGGTAGACCTCCACAAGTCTGGTTCATCCTTGGGAGCAATTTCAAAACGCCTGAAGGTACCACGTTCATCTGTACAAACAATAGTACGCAAGTATAAACACCATGGGACCAAGCAGCCGTCATATCGCTTAGGAAGGAGACGCATTCTGTCTCCTTGAGATGAACGTACTTTGGTTTGGAAAAGTGCAAATAAATCCCAGAACAACAGCAAAGGACCTTGTGAAGATGCTGGAGGAAACAGGTACAAAAGTATTCTATATCCACAGTAAAACGAGTCCTATCTCTACATAACCTGAAAGGCCGCTCAGCAAGGAAGAAGCCCTGCTCCAAAACTGCCATAAAAAAGCCAGACTACGGTTTGCAATTGCACATGGGGACAAAGATCGTTCTTTTTGGAGAAATGTCCTCTGGTCTGACGAAACAAAAATAGAACTGTTTGGTCATAATGACCATTGTTAAGTTTGGAGGAAATAGGGGGAGGCTTGTAAGCCGAAGGACACCATACCAGCCGTGAAGCACGGGAGTGGCAGCATCATGTTGTGGGGGTGCTTTGCTGCAGGAGGGACTGGTGCACTTCAAAAAATAGATGGCATCATGAGGCAGGAAAATGATGTGGATATATCGAAGCAACATCTCAAGACATCAGTCAGGAAGTTAACGCTTGGTCGCAAATGGGTCTTCCAAATGGACAATGACCCCAAGCATACTTCCAAAGTTGTGGCAAAATGGCTTAAGGACAACAAAGTCAAGGTATTGGAGTGGCCATCACAAAGCCCTGACCTCAATCCTATAGAAAAAGCGTGTGCGAGCAAGGAGGCCTACAAACCTGACTCAGTTACACACAGCTCTGTCAGGAGGAATGGGCAAAATTCACCCAACTTTTTGTGTGAAGCTTGCGGAAGGCTACCTAAAACGTTTGACCCAAGTTAAACAATTTAAAGGCAATACTACCGAATACTAATTTAGTGTATGTGAACTTCTCACCACCTGGGAATGTGATGAAAGAAATAAAAGCTGAAATAAATCATTCTTTCTACTATTATTCCGACATTTCACATTCTTAAAATAAAGTGGTGATCCTAACTGACCTAAGACAGGGGATTAAATGTCAGGAATTGTGAAAAACTGAGTTTAAATGTATTTGGCTAAAGTGCATGTAATCTACTGTATGTAATCTACTAATCAACTGTACATACACAGCGCATTTAGCGTTTTCAACTTATATTTGACATACTTTAACATACATGAATACATTGTGTATGCATATTTATTCAGTGTTTATTATTCAACATGTCCTTACCTGGGATTTGACCTCACAACCTCTTGGTTCACAGCATTACAATCTTCCTGCAACACCACCATGTCTGTGTCATTAACTGATTTCACCTGTATTCCTACACTTAGGACGTCAAAGTAAATCTCAGTTTTGTTAAGAAATTATTCTTAAGAAAATACTGTTATACTGTATTCATCATAGTGATTCAGGAGTAACATCAAAACAGAATAATATGCCCAACCAACATTAGACAACGACACAATTTCACATTTGAAGTGTTCCAAAACACGTTTTCACGTGTGAAATGTCAAATGTGAAGTGTTCGAAAAACACATGTTTTCACATGGGAAATGTCACGTGAAGTGTTCCAAAAACACGTTGTCATGTGATTTTCCACATGAAAAATCCTCACTTTCAATTGTACTTAGATGCGCTTATTGCACAAGCTATTACAAACGTTTCCTGTATTTTGTTAATGGTAAGTTACCAGCTACTGAGTTGCAGTGAAAATAGTGGAAACTCCTTTTAATGTATTTCTACAGCTGAACTGTATTTTTTTCTCAATAAATATACAGCAAATTGTATTCAGGAAGTAGTACACAGAAATTCAAATTCTAATAATTTCAATACCGGAACATTTGGTTTACTTTCTGAACTGACTGGAACTTAAATGGAATTGACCTCCTCATTGGTTATCACACTTGGGACACAACCACACCTGAGATTTTAAATGACAGCCTCTTAAATAACAGCAACCTGAATTTGCTGCTTTGCCACCAAGCCTGTGGCCATGACAGAAATTGCCACAGATTTATTAGCAAGAATGCATTTCTGCACTTTACTAAAAGTTACCCGGAATCAAGTCAATAATTGTGCGATTATCTGACTACACCAACTGAAAAGTAGCAGTGCTTTGGGACACTTGACATTAAGGCCTAGATTCAATCAGATCAAGCATAAACATGCAATAGCCGACACCCGCATAGCTGGAGTTTAATGTGACGTTGTACTTGCTACACCAGAAAAACAACTGAAATCTTTTTTTTTCTCATTATTTCCATTCACAAAATAGAATGAAAGCGCATGTCAACAATTCTTGAGCTTGGATGCTGCCATTGGACATGACGCAACATGGACAGTATAGCAGCTTGCATTGACTTCAGAGGAAGCGTTCCCTCAATGGCTGATGGCGGATGGCAATGCCGGATGCCCGATGGCTGTAGTGTAGCAGGGACGTGAGAGCTGTCAAATCGGTGAGCGGCTAATCGTTTAGTCATTGTCATGAATCTACATCGTCCTACTCGCGTTAGAGGATTTCTATCAGCCTTATTGAGGTGTAGATTACATATAACAAACCAATGTTCGAACTTGTATACAAGGCTGCATGGGATTTCACTTAATGAGGCTCCATAAACCAAAGGCAATTTCCACTTCAGGTAAATAAAATAAAATACAATTGTGTTTGTCACATGCTTAGTAAAAAAACAGGTGTAGACTAACAGTGAAACACAATGCAGAGGGAAAAAAATGCAAAAATTATAACACAAGGAATAAATACACAGTGAGTACATACGGGGTACCAGTACCGAGTCGATGTGCAGAAGTACGAGGTAATTGAGGTAGATATGTACATATAGGTAAGGGTAAAGTTACGGTGGTTAATTTCTTTGTTATCAAA
This sequence comes from Salvelinus namaycush, assembly GCF_016432855.1. Lineage (NCBI taxonomy): Eukaryota > Metazoa > Chordata > Actinopteri > Salmoniformes > Salmonidae > Salvelinus > Salvelinus namaycush. Next base: position 36,931,103 of record NC_052325.1, on the reverse strand, counting down.
TGAAGAGAGACAAACTTATCACACAAGTCAGAGTTATGCTTAAACTAAATTTGCATTCACTTATTAATAAGGAAAGCAGGTCACACCACAGACAGAAGTGAATGATGTGAGTGCTCTGCAACAACAATGGCTGTTTGACAAACCACACTTAGATGATTCGTTGAGAGCCCTGAGACAAAGAATACAAACACCTTTTATAGCAAAGATACACCCCTTTAGTCTAAATGACAAACAACAGATGTGTGGAATGGATCACAAGGTTAGGATTTGATATATGAGAAATTAGTATCCCCCAGCCAGATAGCATTTGCTATGAAGACTGTTCTTATTGTACAGAGTTTGGCCTCTAAGACATGGCCCTGCCCGTCCCTGGTACTTCACAGTACAGAAACACCAACTCATTCTATAGCATAAATCAATTGTCAACTCCAGATACCCTTATCTCAAGTAAAACCCATGTCCTTGACCACACGCCTGGATGAGCACACTGAGGGGAGGGAGCCTCTAAGATACACTATCCCAGGATAGGTGCAACACAAAAGATGACATACAATTATTCCAGACACTATCCCACACATCCTGTCTCAGACCTTATCTCCCCCAAGGCCGAAGGAGGGAGTGACTGGCGCACAGACATCGTGGAGACAGGTAATTGGTTCCCCACATGGTTTGTAATAGGTAAAGATAAATATCCACATATGAAGACAATGTTCTCTCCTGTCCTCTTCTCTTTCTGATATTCTGCATAGCAACAGGGACATGTGATAGACAAGCCTGACCTCTCCCCTCTCTGGGCCCCAGGTGACTGAGGCCCATATGAGGGAGGAAGTGCAACTGCCAACACCAGAGTCCGAAGGGATACATTCTAATAACAAGAGTTCAACAGTTCAATCATATAAACATATTATGCAGATAAGACATCTTAATTATCTATGTTACCGAGCTAATTCTGATTCTTCCACCACACTAGGCATCAGGATAGATAATAAACAGTTGCAGAAGTGTATGTGATGAGTCAAAAGAGTTAGTGCAAAGAGGGTCAATGCAGATAGTCCGGGTATTTATTTGGGGCGGCAGGTAGCCTAGTGGTTAGAGCGTTGGGCCAGTAACTGAAAGGTTGCGAGATTGAATCCCTGAGCTGACAAGGTAAAAAAATCTGTCCTTCTGCCCCTGAACAAGGCAGTTAACCCACTGTTCCTAAGCCGTCATTGTAAATAAGAATTTGTTCTTAACCTGTTTGGCGTGCAAGCCCGACGTCGGTACACTTATGACAACAGCCAGCTCAAAGTGCAGGGCGCGAAATTCAAAATATATATTTTTTAAATATTTAACTTTCACACATTAACAAGTCCAATACAGCATATGAAAGGTACACATCTTGTGAATCAAGCCAACATGTCCGATTTTTAAAATGTTTTACAGGGAAGACACAATATGTAAATCTATTAGCTAACCACGTTAGCAAAAGACACCACTTTTCTTACTCCATCAGTTTTTTACTCCATCAGTAGCTATCACAAATTCGACCAAATAAAGATATAAATAGCCACTAACCAAGAAACAACTTCATCAGATGACAGTCTGATAACATATTTATTGTATAGCATATGTTTTGTTAGAAAAATGTGCATATTTCAGGTATAAATTATAGTTTACATTGCAGCTACAGTCAGAAATTGCACCGAAAGCAGACAGAAACATTACAGACACCAACGCCAAATAACTAAATACTCATCATAAAACATTTCTGAAAAATACATAGTGTACAGCAATTGAAAGACAGGCATCTTGTGATTCCAGACAATATTTCCGATTTATCAAGTGTTTTACAGCGAAAACACAATATAGCGTTATATTAGCGTAGCCACAATAGCCAGAAACACTTGGGCGCCGACGACCAGTTCACATGCACGACAGATATTAGAAATAGCATCATAAAATGTTTCTTACTTTTGGTGATCTTCCGTCAGAATGTTGGACAAGGTGTCCTTTGTCCAGAACAGTCGTTGTTTGGATCTGGAACGGCAAATTTCCCTCTTGATTTAGCATGGGCACTTGCCAAGTGGCACGGATCTCTCCAACGTCAACAAAGTCAGAGAACGGAACACGGCAAAACTCCCGAAAAAATTTCAATAATCTGATTAAACTATATTGAAAAAACATACTTTACGATGATATGGTCACATGTATCAAATAAAATCTAAACCGGAGATGTTAGTCGTCCATAACGACAGCTAAACAGAAGGCAAATCCATGTCCCCTTTCGCGCGCTCCAGAAACAGGAAATGGACGGTCACGTCATACAAAGAGCTTTAATTCCACCTCAGACCAAGATAAACACGAAATTTCTTCTCTCACCGCCTCTTGACAACCAGGGGAAGGTGTATGAAGTGTACGTAGACTCTTACGTATCATGCCCATATATAGGCAGGAAGTTGAACAGAGCATCGATTTCTGACATTCCACTTCCTGGTCAGGAAATGTGCTGCAGAATGAGTTCTGTTTCACTCAGAGAAATAATTCAAACGGTTTTAGAAACTAGAGAGTGTTTTCTATCCAATAGTAATAATAATATGCATATTGTACGAGCAAGAATTGAGTACGAGGCCGTTTGAAATGGGCACGATTTAACTGGCTACTCAATACTGCCCCTTGCAGCCATAAGAAGTTTTAACTGACTTACATAGTTATTTGGTATAATGCCAGGAGACGCTTGTGGATTTGACAGCTCAAATACAATTCCACCTCTGACACTGCCAAAACAACCGCCATGCGGTTGTCCGCCAGCACAGATCTGATAGTGTGCATAAATACTCTGAGGATTTGAACTTGCAACCTTATGGTCTGAGTGTATTAATGTCTCAGCAGTCCCACCAGATGGTTGTTTGTTACCAAGAGCATACAGTATCTCCACACACTCTGAAAAATAAGAGTAAGGTTACAGTACAGTGTTGTTCCCTGGTGTACAACAAAGTCAAAAGTACACATAAGGTACCTTTAGAGGTAAAATAGGAACTCACATGGTTCTGGTTGGTACCTTTTTAGGGTACATGTGTGGTTAATCTAGTATAATGGTAATTTCTTTCTACCCAATATATGAAATATCAAGCTGCATTCTTAACCATGGTGGGAATTTACCAGTTGTGAAGTAGTAAATACCAGTTGGATGCATTAACGTGCTTTGAAACGATTGGGAAACGTCAATTGGCTAATGGCCAACAAGCTGCGTCAACCCTAAACTAAAAGTTCAGCTATCATGCTTGTCAAAAATGTATAGAGTTCAAAAACCATATCAATAGACTGCTTTTTAAAATAATGTTTTGTCGTTCCAGTTAACTGCCGATAAAATACAGTTATTGAGCTAATTCCCTTAGTCGGTGATGTCATGTTGGAGAAGTTGAAGCTCAGGGATGATAGACGCATTATCACAGGGGTGTCAAACTCATTCCACGGAGGGCCTAGTGTCTGCAGGTTTTTGGTTTTTCCTTTCAATAAAGCCCTAGACAACCAGGTGTGGGGAGTTCCTAACTAATTAGTGATGTTAATTCATCAATCAAGTACAAGGGAGGAGCGAAAACCCGCAGACACTCGGCCCCCCGTGGAATGAGTTTGACACCTGTGCATTATCAGTTGGAGGGTTGTTCAAGCTGATTTTTCCCAGTTGTAAATTCCCACTTCCCACTTGGTAACAAACCCCGCCATTAGATGCAATCATTACTGCACTTTGAAATGTAGGTGGGGAAAATGTGCTGGTGTGGGCTCATTAGCATATTTTGTAGCATGGTCTAAAATATTTTGTATTTGTTCCAACTGTCAGTGGAAATACAGTTTAAGTGCTTTTACCATTATGTTGAACAAGCTTGAGCAAGGCTTTTGACTTTGTTAGTTATGCAATCTTTGTCAGAATGTGTGACACTGTTAAAAGGTTAGCGTGCATTTTCCAGTAGAACCTGGTTCACGAGAAGATAATGTTCAATTTTCAATAGCTTACTGTCAATTAGTTACAAGTGGGTTATTGTGAAATTCACACTTACTGTACCTAATGCATCACACTCACTGACCTGAAGATCTGTTAGGAAAGTGAGTATTACAATTGCATGGTCACTAGCTAAAAAATGAAATATATTTTGATGCTTTGGTGTCTAATACACTGATAAATAAATATATATATATAGCGATGCTCCCCATCCAATGTGACAGAGCTTGAGAGGATCTGCAGAGAAGAATGGGATAAACTCCCCAAATACAGGTGTGCCAAGCTTTTAGCATCATACCCAAGAAGACTCGAGGCTGTAATCACTGCCAAAGGTTCTTCAACAAAGTACTGAGTTAAGTTTCTGAATACTAATGTAAATAAGGTATTTATGTTTTTTATGTTTAATACATTTACAACAAAAAAACTGTTTTCGCTTTGTCATCATGGAGTATTGTGTGTCGATTGATGTGGGGGAAATCATTACTTAATCAATTTTAGAATAAGGCTGTAACGTATCTGTCACGTTCCTGACCTGTTTTCCTTTGTCATGTATTTGTTTTAGTTGGTCAGGGCGTGAGTTGGGTGGGTTGGTCTAGGTTTGATTTTCTATGTTGGGATTTTGTGTTCAGCCTGGTATGATTCTCAATCAGAGACAGGTGTCAATCGTTGTCCCTGATTGAGAATCATACTAAGGCAGCCTGGGTTTCACTTGTGTTTTGTGGGTGTTTGTTCCTGTGGAGGTTTTGTTGCCACACAGGACGGTTTCGGTTTTGTCACGTTGGTTGTTTTTGTATTTTGAAGTGTTTTGTTGATTTTCATTAAAAGAATGAACACTAACCACTCTGCGTTTTGGTCCCCACCTTCTGTCAGCGAGGACAGCCGTAACAGTATCAAAATGAGGATAAAGTCAAGGGGTCTGAATGCTTTCAGAATGCACTGTGTGTATATATTTATATATGCACTGAGGCTACAAATAATTTGGAACGCTTGCTCTTTCCATGACAGACTGACCAGGTGAAAGCTAGTATCCCTTATTGATGTAACCTGTTAAATCCACTTCAATCAGTGTAGATAAAGGGGTGGAGACAGGTTAACAAAGGATTTTTAAGCCTTGAGACAATTGAGACATGGATTGTGTATGTGTGCTACTCAGAGGGTGAATGGGAAAGACACAATATTTAAGTGCCTTTGAACGGGGTTTGGTAGTAGGTGTCAGGCGCACTGGTTTGAGTGTGTCAAGAACTGCAACACGGCTGGGTTTTTAACACTCAAAAATGTCCTGTGTGTATCAAGAATGGTCCACCAGCCAAAGGACATTCAGCCAACTTAACACAACTGCGGGAAGCATTTGAGTCAACATGGGCCAGCATCCCTGTGGAATGCTTTTGACACCTTGTAGAGTAGTTGAGGCTGTTCTGAGGGCAGCTATTAGGAATGTGTTCCTAATGTTTTGTACAGTCAGTGTATATTAGGGCTGGAGAACTGAGTATACAAGCTTAATGTTTATGAACAGACAACATTAACTAAGTTATTGTGACTTTTACATGAACTTACTGAGAGTTAGTTTCCAGTAACTTCATGACAAGTTGCCATTAAGTTGCTGGAATATGCACAATAACCTCTTCACACTTCAGCTCTTTACTGACACATTCTCTTATGAAGTTTGCTGAACGACAGTATCAAAGAAAAGGTTCTCTACAAGCATTAGCATAACCATCAAACACTTAAACAGCCACAACACTTCCAATAACAGTTGTACACATATATTTGACCACGCCCCCAAATATGCTAATGAGACCCACCAGTACATTGCTACCACCTATCAAAGCCCAGTGATGGTACCTTATTTTCAAAATATTGGGTAGCAACCAAGAGGTTATGAGTTCAAATCCCATTTAAGCCCCGAGTGTGGTCACAGTAAACAATTATACAATATTATTATATACGTAGCAGCATACTGTAATGTTATAGAAATATCACCTTCAAGTTGTTTGATATATTTATTTATACTGGAACTTTAACAAAGTGCAGAAATGTATTATTGCCAATCTGTTGTGAGCTTGAGTTGTGAGGTTGAGTCCTAAGTACAGCAGCATACTGTCCTTTAACATTAACACCTGAATTCATCTATAAACATACAGTAACTACACTGAACAAAAATATAAAGGCAACATGCAACAATTTCAAAGATTTTACTGATTGATTGTGATTGATTGATTGATTGTTCATAAGGAAATCTATGGATTTCACATGACTGTGAATAGAGATATGCATCTCTTGTTCACAGATACCTTTAAAAAAAAAAAATTGGCGCCGGGATCAGAAAACCAGTCAGTATCTGGTGTGACCACCATTTGCCTCATACAACCCATTTGCCTCATACAACCCAACACATCTCCTTCGCATAGAGTTGATCAGGCTGATTGTGGCCTGTGGAATGTTGTCCCACTCCTTTAATGGCTGCACGAAGTTGTGGGATATTGTTGGGAACTGGAACACGCTGTCATACATGTTGATCCAGAGCATCCCAAACATGCTCAATGGATGACATGTCTGGTTAGTATGCAGGCCATGGAAGAATTCGGACATTTTCAGCCTCCAGGAATTGGTTACAGATCCTTGCGACATGGGGCCATGCATTATCATGCTGAAACATAAGGTGATGGCTGTGGATGAATGGCACGACACCTGGCCTCAGGATCTCGTCAATGTCTCTCTGTGCATTGAAATTGCCAAAGATAAAATGCAATTGTGTTTGTTGTCCGTAGCTTATGCCTGCCCATACTGTACCATAACCCCACAGCCACTATGGGTCACTCTGTTCACAAAGTTGACATCAACAAACCGCTCGCCCACACAACACCATCTACCTTGTACAGTACAGTTGAAACTGGGATTCATCCGTGAAGAACACACTTCTTGTCAGGTATGCGTAAGTGGCTGCAAGGGAGTCAGGTGCAGGAGAGCAGGTATTTGGTAGCACACGGAGCCTTTTATTCAGGCGAACCAAAAGCACACGGCACAATGAACACGAAATAGAAAACGGGTATACATAACCCAGCGCAACCAGACTAACCAGCGCATACATCAAAACAGATAAACAATACCACACAAAGACATGGGGGAAACAGAGGGTTAAATACACAACACATAATGAGGGATAATGAGAACCAGGTGTGTGGGAAAATGAGACAAAACAAATGGAAAATGAATAATGGATCGCCGATGGCTAGAAGGCTGGTGACGTCAACCGCCGAACACCGCCTGAACAAGGAGAGGCATCGACTTCGGCGGAAGTTGTGACACTTCTCCAGCATGCCTGTGGCCATCGAAGGTGAGCATTTTCCAACTGAAGACGGTTACGCCGTCGAACTGCGGTCAAGTCAAGACCCTGGTGACGAAGACGAGCACACAGATGAGCTTGCCTAAGACGGTTCTGACAGTTTGTGCAGAAATTATTTGGTTGTGCAAACCCACAGTTTCATCAGCTGTCCAAGTAGCTGGTCTCAGACGATCCTGTAGGTGAAGAAGCTGGATGTGGAAGTCCTGGGCTGATGTGGTTATACGTGGTCTGTGGTTGTGAGGCCGGTTGGATGTACCTCCAAATTCTCTAAAACGACTTACGGTAGAGAAATTAACATTAAATTATCTGCCAACAGCTCTGGTGGACATTCCTGCAGTCAGCATGCTAATTGCATGCTCCCTCAAAACAAGAGACATCTGTGGCATTGTGTTGTGTGACAACTGCACATTTTAGAGTGACCTTTTATTGTTCCCAGCACAAGGTGCACCTGTGTAATGATCATGCTGTTTAATCAGCTTCTTGATATGCCACACCTGTCAAGTGGATGGATTATCTTGGCAAAGGAGAAATGCCCACTAACAAATTTGTGCACAGAATTTGAAAGAAATGATCTTGTTTGGCATGTGGAACATTTCTGGGATCTTTTATTTCAGATAATGAAACATGGGACCAACACTTTACATGTTGCGTTTATATATTTGTTAAGTATACTTGTAGATTTACCATATTTTGACCGTAACTAGACAGAAACATCCAGGGGACCTTGACTCTTTAAATGTTATTAATGTCAATTATGTCTTTAAAAGTAAAATATTCAAAATTACATTTGACACCTGGGTTTTCTGATGTGCTCAAATGTTGTAACGTGTAGTTTCATGTTATCACATGTTGAAATGTTGCATTCCCATGTTGTCACATTTATTGCACATTAATTTCACAAAAAATCATATTCTGATACATATGTTGTCAGTCACGTGTAGTTGTGTGTTATCACATGTTCTTTCACGTGTGACATGTTGCTTAACAAGTTGCCACATGTTTTCACATTAACTTCACATTAAATCATATGTGATCACATGAGATCACACAAGATCACATGTTTACATTTGAAATTCATGTGGTTTTTCCATAAGGTTTCAGTCTTCCTCCCACCTTTTGAAACTGATTTGCAGTTATTATAAGTACCGTTTCTTGGCAGGAATATGCAGTTGCTCAGGGGTATGTATTGATCGTAGTTTGTTAGACAGTTTAAGAATCAGAGTTCATTAGTTCACGGTTTACATTGCATGGGTTTACATAGCAGTGATCAGCATAGTAATGATGGAGTCAGTGTACCAGGGTTGGGGTCAAATTGAAGGCAGTTCATTCAGGAAGTGATTTGTATTTAAAATTCAGAAATTGAAAAATGTTTTTGAAATAAATACTGTCTACTTTTCAGTTTATTGAGAAGTCATTTCCATAATTTAGTTATTATTTCTGTTTACTTCCTGAATTGAATGCCTTCAATTCGAATTGACCCCAATCAAGTGTACTGACTGTCTGTGTTCTGTTTGTTTGTCTCACCTTCAGGGGGCGCTGGTTACGGCATGTGCAGACGACACGCTACATCTGTGGAACCTTCGCCAGAGACGCCCAGCCATCCTGCACTCGCTTAAATTCAACAGGGAGAGGTAAGTACTCTACGTGTGGTAACACACACACACAAACATATACACACACGTATACACACACGTATACACACACACACACACACACACACACACACACACACACACACACACACACACACACACACACACACACACACACACACACACACACACACACACACACACACACACACACACACACACACACACACACAGGACCTTGCATAAAGGCATGCATCCTTTCTGTTTGACATCTCGTGGCTCGATGAGATATATTCTACTTCAAGGCCAGAGTATGCCCAAATGAATTCAAGTTAGACAGAATAAATCTACATGTCCTAAGGTTCACCGTCAAAGTTCCCAAACTATACTCAGAGTTCAGTAAAAGCATTCACCACAATGCTGAATGTCGCAAACATCAACATTTCCTCATCTTTCAAAACGCTCTGGGTGAGCCATTCACACATTTTCTGCATGACCCTGTCTGCCCTGAATATGACAGATGTATTGTGTAGGTGTATGCTGTGCAGAATGTGGGAGCATGGTGGAGTTTGTGCAGAGTCTGGCTAAAAGGGTTCATTCATCTTCCCTTAAGCCTTCCAGGCAATAGAGGTGGATAGGGCATAGGGAAGAATCAGTCATAGATACTGTAGTGAATGGCAGAAGTGAGTAACACCCTAGCAGGGATTAAAACCTGGTTCGTCTCACCCAATATTACCCTAGCCATAACAGGCTTATGAAGGGGTAATTCAGGAAAAATATTGGTGTGAAAGACTCTATTCTGTTCTGAAATCTGATATTTTGTAGTTTTGTAAAATGTCTAAAGTTTTCTGGCCTCTCCATCTATTTTTGTTTCTCTTTCTTCAGTAAATTGTATGCAGACACCAATAAAATATTGGACCAAAGTTTGAAAACATCCGAAATTATCAAACCAGACGATACTACAGTGTTATTAACTGGCCTATCTCACGACTCTCTTGTCCTGTGGGGCAATCTTCAGGTGCTATGAAACAGAAAAAAGCTAATTCAAACACTTTGTACATATTGTTTGAGTGCTTGAAGAAGAGAGAGGGAAAGGGATGCTTTGGAAGGATCTGTTTTTGTGTGTTGTGAAGGTCTTCCTGTGTGAATATTTGAAAAAGAGAGAAACAGAGAGATCCTTTGGGAAGATATTTTGAAGGTCTTTCCCATTTCGACTCATGAATATTTATTTTTTCTGTGACAATGAAAAATGTCCTAACCTTTGAAGCCCCATCTAAGAAGAAGGTATGAATGATAGTGTTGTAAAGCTTTCATTATAAGTTTTCTGCATGTGTTCCCTTACAAAAAAAACACATAAAATTTGCATTTTCACATGTGAAAATCACAATTGTCATATGTGAAATAGATGTTTAGAGTTCATATGTTTACTCCACCTTTTCACATGAGTAGAAAAACATGTTTTTACCTCAGATGTGAAATGCAGTTACACATGTGAAATGTTGCGGTTTCGCATGTTAAAAACTTTCAAATGTGGAATTGCAAAACCATTCTAGTGTACATCTCCTTTGCATTTTCACATGTGATAAACCTTCACATGTACAAATATCTAACTTTCACATGTAAAATTGCAAGTTCACATGTGGTGGTGAAATAGGGGTATTCGGCACACGTGAAAAGGTGGTGTTAACTTATTCCAATAGTAATGTTTTCACATATGGAATTGAAAATTCTGTAATGCCATTCTCTAAAAAGGTAACAGCCTACTTGAGTATAATAATTAAATTGTGTTAAAAATAATTAGTTCTTATTTCTGAGCCATCCATTCTTGAGTGTTACTGCTGCAGACTCATGCCTCTCTTCTTCATATATTGGTCAGTGACCGTTGGAAGAAGTCCAGTGAAAAGAACAGAGAAGTTAACGCTCCATGTCTCCTTATTTATCTTTTTTACATTTTTTAATATAGAGCTATTTTATGCATTGAACACTTAACTACTCTTCTACGTTAGAATGAGATTGAGTGTCTGGAAAGAGCTGCGCTGTTAGAGTTAATCAGTTAACTGAAGTTAGCTTTTTGGAATTTTAGTGCACAATTTTTTCATTGCATTGTCTGAAAACGTTCAGAATCCACTAAAAAAAAAAAAAATACATAATCTATACAGCTAAAAACAACAATGCGATGACAAGACAAGTTTATCAATTTACCCGATTTTGCTCAGCGTTACTTCAGACAAAATCTAAACTGCAATATTCTTGTAATTATTTTTGTGTAAAAAATCTTCAATTACAGCTCAGTTTGAGCAAATTATGAATTTACGATTAATCGTGATCCAATGACATGGTGACATTTTGTGTTGATTTCACGTTGAATTCACATTAGTTGGCAACTCAACCAAATGTAAATCAAAACTAGACGTTGAAAGGACGTCTGTGCCCAGTGGGTAGCTACTTATATTCCTTCAAGGTTACCCTCGGTATGAAAGCAGATAATAAGATAAGAGGTATGTCATTCAACCCATCTCACTTACCGAGAATAGTGGATGTCAGTTTTCAATTAACAGGTCAAGGGAACTGTCACATTGAAGGTGGTATAAAACCTCCATTTACACACATGAGGTTAATTGTTGATAATGCACAATGTTCACAGGAGTTATGGCTGTGTTTGAACAGCAGTAAGTTATATCTGAAAGTGAAATACACTTCTGGAAGGCAGGGACTTGAATCGAGTCACAACCAGCTGCTCACCACCGCCACATCTCATCACACACATCAATAAACCTTGAGAAACAGACAACACTTTTAGATTCCACTGAAAATCCACCAGAAATCCCTCTGAAATGTTAATCTAGGTAACAGTATCTTTAAATCATAAAGCTACTTTGTGCACACTCTTTAAAATGCTAACGGTTTAGGGGTACGAGTGTGATGGCCTCCTTAATGGCCACTTAAAATCTACATTTAATCCCTTTTAGGCCGTGACTGAGAAACTTCCTTTGAGTCATGGTGTGTCTCAAGGCTCCAATGTTGAACATTTAGACCAAGAGTCAGACCCTAGAACACTACAACACTCATAATCCACCTGGTCTGTATTGGGTGGCCATTTTTCTCTCAAATCTACCAGTAATCTCCAAACACTACAGTCCCCAGAAAGGTAAAATGCTGGCTTTGTCGTAGCCATTTTGCGTCCAACCCAATAGCTCAGTTACGGTCTTACTTATTGGCATTCCAGCTCAATGTTTTTGTGTAGTGTTTGTCAGCCCTGTCCGAACGGTCCCCTTGTGTGTGAGTGATGTTTAACACTCACTGATACCCCATGTGTAGGATTAAAGGGATGGAAAACCCTCTGGCAGACAACTCTTTCTTTTTCGCTATTTCTGTCTCCCTCCATTCCCATATCACAGAGAGCCAGACAGTCCTCAACCTTTGCCTAGTAATTGCCATTAAAGTCGTTTAAACCTGAGGAATTGAATTACCTTTCCTGGTGATAACTGCAGTCTGTGTGACGAGGGGGAATTGCAGAGCAGGGGGAAGGAAGGTGTTTTTAATAGATTTCCACTAGCCACCCAGGTGGGAAGTACATGGGTTGCAAAATGTAAAATGTCCGGGCATGATCATTCCCATCACCATCATATAGTACATTTTCTGTGATGGCACTGATTACTTATGTTATGACGCCAGTGTGTGTTTTGGTCAGGGAATTTTCACATCACGCAGATGCTCTTCAGTTGTTTGTGTGGATTTCAGTAACAACATCTAATCAAATCAAAGCTTATTGGTTGTGTACACAGATTTGCATAACAGATGTTAGTGCAGGTGCAGAAAACTGCTTATGTTTCTCACTCCAACAATGCAGTAATATCTAGCAATGCAATAAACCAAAAAAAATACAAAAAATATCAAAAAACAAACAAGAGATGAAGAAATATCAGAACCAGCAATATCAGAGTCTGGAATGTATATTTACATATACACGGAGTGTACAAAACATTAGGAACAGCGAGGTCCATACAGAAATGGTTTGTCGAGATTAGTGTGGAACACAGGAGGCTGCTGAGGGGAGAACAGCTCATAATAATGGCCGGAACGGCGCACATGGAATGGCATCAAACACCTGGAAACCATGTATTTGATGTAGTTGATACCGTTCCACTTATTCCGCTCCAGTCATTACCATGAGCCCGTTCTCCCCAATTAAGGTGCCACCAACCTCCTGTAGTGTAATAAACTTGACTGGCCTGCACAGAGCCCTGACCTCAATCCCATGGAACACTGACTGCGAGCCAGGCCTAATCGCCCACCATCATTGCCTGACCTCACTAATGCTCTTGTGGCTGAATGGAAGCAAGTCCCTGCAGCAATGTTCTAGCATCTAGAGGAAAGTCTTCCCAGAAGAGTGGAGTCTGTTATAGCAGCAAAGGGGGGACAAACTCCATATTAATGCATATGATTTTGGAATGAGATGTTCAATGAGAAGGTGCCCACATACTATTCGTAATGTATTGTATTTTTAACACCTATGTTATAACACATCTGATGATATCTAACACCTATATGGGGGTGTTATAACACATCTGATATGATCTAACACCTGTATGGGGGTGTTATAACACACTTGTCAGAGACACCGATAGACAGCTGATTGAGAAACTGTTGAGCGTGAAAAACCCAGTAGCTTTGCAGTTCTTGAAACAAACCGGTGTGCCTGGCACCTACTACCAATCCCCCTGTTCAAAAGCACTTCAATATTTTGTTTTGCCCATTCACCCTCTGAATGGCACACGTACACAATCCATGTCTCAATTGTCTTAAAGCTTATGAATACTTATTTAACCTGTGTCCTCCCCTTCATCTCCACTGATTGAAGTGGATTTAACACCTGGATTCACCTGGTCAGTCTATGTCATAGAAAGAGCAGGTGTCCACCATGTTTTGTATCCTCAGTGTATGATACACCAAATAGGCAAAGTGCAAGTAATGAACATTAAGAATGGTTCTTGTTTTCCATTTCTTTCTCTCGTTTTACTGACATTCTGATCTAATGAACTGAATGAATGCCTTTCCTCTATAGGGATTGTAGGAATGTGAATAAGCGAGCCTATAATGTGTACGCTGAATTTTTATTTGGCAAACGGATCTAATGAACTGAACGAAATGGTTCGATATGGCTTTCCTTTGTTTTATTCGACAACTGCCAACTTGCAAAGTGAGCCGATAATGAGCCGCTGTATACAGACTTAGTGAGATATACTGTACATGGAAGAGGCTTAATCAAGCTAGTCGTCTTGATAACTTTTACATTACCATGTAGTTTACCAATAAAATGGTCTGACGGTGTCACGCCCTGACCATAGTTTGCCTTGTATGCGCTGGGAGGGTGCAGTACGTCCTATGCCTGCACTCCGCTCGTGTCGGGCGAATGTGGGAGTGGAGCCCAAGGTAGAGGTGTGCGTAGTAGGCACTAGATCTCCAGTGCTCACCCACAGCCCGGTTCAACCTGTGCCTGCACTCTGGAGGGTCCGGGCTAGAGTAGTTATCCAGCCTGGGGGAGTGGTGCCAAGGCTGCGTACCAGAGCTCCAGTGCTCCCCCACAGCCCGGTCCTTCAGGTGTCTCCTCCAAACACCAGGCCTCCTGTAGGTCTCCCCAGTCTGGTGGGTCCTGTGGCAGCCCCACGCACCAGGCTGTCTCTCCGTATCCTCCCTACAGGTGCGCCTGTTTGTCCAGCGACGCCTGAGCCGCCCGAGCCGCCCGTCTGTCCAGCACCGCCTGAGCCGCCCGTCTGTCCAGCGCCATCTGAGCCGCCCGTCTGTCCAGCTCCGTCTGAGCCGCCCGTCTGTCCAGCGCCGTCTGACCCGTCAGAGCCGCCCGTCTGTCCTGAGCCGCTAGAGCCGTCCGTCAGTCAGGAGCCGCTAGAGCCGTCCGTCAGTCAGGAGCCGCCAGAGCCGTCCGTCAGCCAGGAGCCGCCAGAGCCGTCCGTCAGCCAGGAGCCACCAGAGCCGTCCGTCAGTCAGGAGCCGCCAGAGCCGTCCGTCAGTCAGGAGCCGCCAGAGCCGTCCGTCAGTCAGGAGCCGCCAGAGCCGTCCGTCAGCCAGGAGCCGCCAGAGCCGTCCGTCAGCCAGGAGCCGCCAGAGCCGTCCGTCAGCCAGGAGCCTCCAGAGCCGTCCGTCAGTCAGGTGCCGCCAGAGCCGTCCGTCAGCCAGGAGCCGCCAGAGCCGTCCGTCAGCCAGGAGCCGCCAGAGCCGTCCGTCAGCCAGGAGCCGCCAGAGCCGTCCGTCAGCCAGGAGCTGCCCTTCAGTCCGGAGCTGCCCCTCAGTCCGGAGCTGCCCCTCAGTCCGGAGCTGCCCTTCAGTCCGGAGCTGCCCCTCAGTCCGGAGCTGCCCCTCAGTCCAGAGCTGCCCCTCAGTTCCCGGAGCTGCCCCTCAGTTCCCGGAGCTGCCCCTCAGTTCCCGGAGCTGCCCCTCAGTTCCCGGAGCTGCCCCTCAGTTCCCGGAGCTGCCCCTCAGTTCCCGGAGCTGCCCCTCAGTCCGGAGCTGCCCCTCAGTCCGGAGCTGCCCCTCTGTCCGGAGCTGCCCCTCTGTCCGGAGCTGCCCCTCTGTCCGGAGCTGCCCCTCTGTCCGGAGCTGCCCCTCAGTCCGGAGCTGCCCCTCAGTCCAGTGGGGCCCTTTAGTAGGGATGCCAGTCCAAGGTTGGCGGCGAGGGTCGCCGTTCCTAAGAGGCCACTGAAGCGTGTAATGACTATGGTGGAGTGGGGTCCACGTCCCGCGCCAGAGCCGCCACCGCGGATAGATGCCCACCCAGACCCTCCCGTATAGGTTTAGGTTTTGCGGCCGGAGTCTGCACCTTGGGGGGGGGGGGGGGGGGGGGTACTGTCACGCCCTGACCATAGTTTGCTTTGTATGTTTCTATGTTTTGTTTGGTCAGGGTGTGATCTGAGTGGGCATTCTATGTTGTATGTCTAGTTTGTCTGTTTCTGTGTTTGGCCTGATATGGTTCTCAATCAGAGGCAGGTGTTTGTCGTTGTCTCTGATTGGGAACCATATTTAGGTAGCCTGTTTTGTCATTGTGGGTTGTGGGTGATTGTCTAAGTGTAGTGTTTTTGTGTCAGCACTATTATTCATTAGCTTCACGTTTGTTGTTTGTTATTTTTGTAGAGTTTCGTTAAGTGTTCTCTGTGTTAATAAATATCAAGATGAACACTTACCACGCTGCATATTGGTCCTCAGATCCTTCCAACTACTCCTCCTCAGACGAGGAGGAAGACGAACGTGACAGACGGTGAAGTGGACATACTTGGTTTTTATATCCCTAAAGTAATAAAGGAACTTACTACAACACATTGTTACAGAAATGAGGGGCAACTCCGGGAACTGAGGGGCAGCTCCAGAAATTTAGCAAAAATAGATACAATCTTGCTACCATGGAAAGTTAAATATCTCTCTATTTGTGGAAAAATGCCGTAATTTTTTACTCATATCCCAGTTGACCTATTTACTTACGGCCTTGCCCACGCCGAATGATTTGTCTTTTAAATTATTTGAGCAAACATATTTCACTTTATTTG
Organism: Salvelinus namaycush; assembly: GCF_016432855.1. Taxonomy (NCBI): domain Eukaryota; kingdom Metazoa; phylum Chordata; class Actinopteri; order Salmoniformes; family Salmonidae; genus Salvelinus; species Salvelinus namaycush. Next base: position 36,914,636 of record NC_052325.1, on the reverse strand, counting down.
GAATGGCAAGCCAAACAATTTTTTTGTTGTCATTTATATAATGAATATGAGTTCGGGAGGGAGCTAAAATTATTAAACATTAAAGCATTAAACCTTTCACTAAAAGCATCAGTCATAAAAAAGTTATACTTAAACCCAAACTGGTTCTCCAGTAAGAATGCCTCATCCCTTGTTCAAAAATGGACTTTTTCTCTTTATCCAGATTACAACCTCTCACTTTCAGTTAATGGAAAAGTGAACTTTTTTCAAAATATCACCCTTTCTAAAACAAGCCATATAAAGCTGGTTGCAATTCCAGTTTCATCCTGCAGAAAAGACAGAACAAATATTACAACAAATAATATGGTTACATTTAAATATGCTAATTGTTTAAAAAAACTATTAAAAAACTATTAAAAAAACTAAAAAACATGTTTTTTTAATCAATTAGCATATTTTAGCATATATATATCTACATAGTTGCATATATTAGCAACTGGGACTGAGTAGCAGGCCGTTTACTCTGGGCACGCTTTTCATCCAAACGTGAAAATGCTGCACCCTATCCATAAGAAGTTTTAACTTAATATCTTCACAGAAAATTCTGAGTATTTACATTTTGCTCCCCTTTTAGCTGATATTTAATCAATGCAGGCAAACTTTTAGCAAGCTATTCATACTAAGTCAGTTGTCCCTGCCCCTGTTGCATGCATGTCTGCACAGTGTTATATTTTCACAGCTTACTGTCAGTAAATATTGTACAGTAAAAATTGGACTACACGAGAGTTGCAAGCCTGCAAAGGTTGAGTCATTTAAAACTTTGAACTGGTTGATTTGGTTTTGGAGGTGTGTCGTTACAGCAATTGCGCAGGGTTGGTTGTGGCCTGTGGATGTGGGGCCCAATGTGATATCTTTTCATGGGGCACAAAATCCCTGGCAGCGCCCCTGGCTGTACGGTATCTACCTAGATGTAATGTATATCAAAATATCACATTACTTTATTCTTGCTATGTACAGTACTGTAGAAAAAAAGTGCCATGTATGTAAAATGTGGGTAGAATATGCATGTAAAAAATGTCAATTTTGCTAAAAAAGAAAACTACAATGACCATAATCCATTGCACATCTGCTTGTCCGGTCTGTGTTATTTTACGCCTGCTACAGAAGAGACTGAAGAATGCGTAATTGTGAGGGGATATAGAGAGCAGCTCTTGCTTCGCAAGGTACAGTATCTCAACTTGAAAATACATGATCTAAGTGATTGATATTTGGTATTCAGGAGTAATAAAAGTATGCCTTATTTTCTTTGAAGAACTGCAAAATAGTGATTTTTGTCAAACAGCGTAGGCAGCAGCTCTAAAGAGATGAGATTATGACTTGGAATTAAATAATAAAGTAATCAAATAAAATAAATGTAATATACACAACAACTGAAAAATTTTGTTAAAGTAGAGTAATGTGAATAAATTATGGTTATTAAGTGATAAGCAGTAATGGGCAGTCACTACCATCATGGGACTTTTGTTAATTGTTTTATTCTGTGTTGTTACAGCATTCAACTCACTAAATGCATAGTGCATTTAATGTATTTTTTTTGTTATCGAAACCTAAATAGAAAACCGTAAATATTTTTTAAATAATCAAACTGAAACTGAACCGACCTCAAAAAGCACTAATCGATCAGCACTAATTGCTAGTTTGTTTGTACACGTCCATGTTCCCAGTCACCTTGCTGTGATTAAATGCAGTGGTTCACACTTTCAGTTTTGTGTGAATCCTGCCATCTATACAGGGTTTTTGGTTTGTATAAGTTCTAACCGTCACAGTAGGAACAACAAACTCTATGCACTGCCTGATGTACCCAGTCACAAAGTCAGTGCATACGTTGATACTATTCCCAGAGGCGACCCAGAACATTTATTGGTCGGACCAATGTTGAATAGTCCTTACCATGCATGCTTCCAGTTTAAGTTTCTGCCTGTAGCATCGAGTTGTGATCTGATTTGCAGAAGGGAGGGTAGGGGAGGGCCTTGTGTCCGTCCTGGAAGGGAGAGTAGCAATGATTAAGCGTGTTATCGCAGTGTGTAGCACAGGAGATGTGTTGGTACAAATTCAGGAGCATTTTCCTCAGATTTCCTTTATTAAAGTCCCTAGCATTGTTATTCACCAGGCTGGTGAGTGACAGAGTTGTTGCAGCAGTATTGCCTTGGAGGAGTTACCTTCTTTAGTTTTGATCTCTAAGAAGTAGAGGTAAGAAGTGATTCTATCAAAACAAAATGAGCTTCTATTTACCCTCTGCTTGTCACTGTCTCTCCTCCCCTCTCAACCCCTTCATACTCGCCTCTCCTCTCCTCTACTTGACTTTCCTGAGATATTTTACACTGTGAGAATAAGCTTTCTTAATTTAACGTTTGTTTTGTAATGGAAGGTTTTTGGGACTTGCACCCAGACCTACAACATCTGAGAAATTCATGATCATGATCCACCCCCTAGATTCCGAGAAGTACGCTGGTCGCCAGAGATTATCCTGTATAAAGTTATTCTCTATGCTTCTCGGTGCCTGGCTGAGACACTGAATTCCAGGCATCTCAAGAGCCAATTAGAATCTCACACCGCTGAGCTGAATAAAGGGGACGCAATACTCTTGGGAGGAGAGATAGCCTTTGCTCTCCTAATGCACATGGATGAAAGCTTTTCGCTCTGAAGTAGGGCTTTTATGAAGGTTTGCCAATTAATGTGTCTGAGTGTTTGGAGTGTGTGTACGTTTATTGATGTCCTTTCACGTCACTGTGTCTGGGTCTATTCCATAAAAAAATAGCTAACAGCAGGTTTTCAGTAGGTTTTTACTTGTGATGACATATTCTGTTTAGTCTGTTGGGCTCCCGAGTGGCGCAGCGGTCTAAGGCACTGCAGTCCCTGGTTTGAATCCAGGCTGCATCACATCCGGCCTTGATTGGGAGTCCTGTAGGGCGGTGCACAATTGGCCCAGCGTTGTCCGGGTTTGGCCAGGTAGGGCGTCATTGTAAATAAGAATTTGTTCTTAACTGACTTGTCTAGTTAAATAAGGGTTACATTCTTTTTAAAGTGTTTGGATTGTACATAGCACATACACACACACACACTCACACACACAGAGGAGACAAAATATGCATTTTATTTTTTCTGAGTTCACAGGTGGCAAAATCACTTAAAAAGATCTTTATTCCTCTTACTCCTCTGGAATAACTGTGGGGTATCACGTGTCACTCCACAGTAGCATAAGTTATGCACACACTAGAGGTCTTCACAGGTCCAGGTGGACCCGATATACCAGAGACCCGAGCCCGATTGAAATTCTAACTTCTGTTCTGTTTGAATGTCATCGGGTTACGGGTCTATGTAACTACAGCTTAAAGAGCCATGTGGACCCAAATGGACCCGACCACAGCTCTGCATAGCCTATAGCATATTTATTTTTACACCAATAAGGTGAATTTATTGACTTATAGAAGTCCTAGCCAACATACAGTATAAAGACCTATTCATTAACCAGGACAGCAACTTGGCTGATAAACATAAAGAATATTGTCACTCGGGTCCAATCGGTTCGGGTCTGATTATTCTCGGGTCTGTTCGAGACCGGGTACCCTTTTTTTCATATCGGGTCCATTCCGGTCAGGTCTGATTGTCCTTGGGTCCGTTCGGGTTCTGGGCCAACTTTTTGGACCCGTGAAGACCTCTAGCACACATAGACAAAGACATGGATGGTGATTCACGAGCCAGCCACTGAACCCTTGGTTAGCTCTGTAACCACTCCTATGATGCAGTGCTTTACCCCTGCAATACCCACAAATCACCTGAGTGTTGACTGGTAGTCATCTGGGAATCATATAACAGATAACTGAGAATCACTTGTGTGACACCTGAATATCACACACTCAGCCTGTATCCTCTTTGACGCTCTACTTGCAAATTGGCAGATCGATCTCCCCATGCTACATACAGTTTCTTTATCAGTCCATGACTAGTAATCCAAAATGGCCCGCTCCTCTCATTCTCCTCTCCGCGGGAGAAACTGAGACTGTTACAGAAACAGATGGGAGGTCATGAGGCATGTGGCCGAGATGGTTAGAGAAACAACATCTTCAATTAAATCTCTCCCTCCCTCCATCTATTTACTTCATTACTTATATTTGTTCCCCCAGAAGCTCCTTGGCTGCCCAGCCAGCTGGCGGTCAGTTCAACCCACGCCTCCTCCTGATTGATTGATAATTATGAGCCGCGGTGACGGCGCCTCGTCAAGCTGTCTGAGTCAAACAAAGCCTTTGACTTTCACTCCATTACACAGTCACCCTCCGAGACCTGTGCCAACCTTTTTATTTTCTCACCCTCCCTTGTTTCTGTTTCTCCGCTCCTAAAGTTCTTGATTTCCAGTGACATTTAAATTATGCAAATGGTGTGTAAATGAAAGAGGTCGTCTGGGCACCATCGTGAGTCTAATGGGGTTGTCTGAAATGGCCGCCTCCTAACAGCTGATTGCCTGAGTGGGGACTGAGTCATGTTTCTCCACAGCCAAGGGCTTTAATTTCAGTATAGTTTTTCTTATAGTTAGAAGGCTCAGTGAGTTATACAAGTTGGAGTACTTAACTTCACTTTGATTAGGGCTCTTGGGGTTCATTTTAGAAAGAAATGTCCTTTTATGTAACGATCAGGAGAAATATTAAAGGGGCAACAGTTGAACCTTGAGGAACTGCTAATTTAAGTAGTTGATTTTGTAGATGTCCATTATCTGAGTTTTTCTCCATATACTGCTGGGAATCAGATGTCAATAATTATCCTTGCCAGCTATAAGAACTGACAGAATACTTACACATGTCATTGTGACATGCAACCTCACTCAACTTTCCTCTTTAGATTATGCTGCTGATAGACTTCTGGCAGCAAATCCTCGGGAAAGTGTGAAGTCAAATATAATCTTCCCCCGTTCTCTCACACACTTCCTCTCCTGCCTGTGGAGTGGGTAACAGGTGTGCTATCTCGCTTTATTAGCTGGGTGCTCTGCCATATATGACAATGACTTCAAATGAAATCCCAAGTTCAAGAACATTGGGAAATGACGGCACTCCAAAATCTTTAAAAAAAAAGACGTCTGATGAAGATTATGTGGCTGAAACACTTCTTGCAGCAAAGCTGGTGAAAGCGTGAAGTCAAATATAATCTTCCCCCATTCTCTCAAACACAGACGCCCTCTCCTGCCTCTCCCGGTTTACCATTCCCCTCCCCCAGCACACCCAAGAGGTCAAAATCCTTTTTGAATTGTCTTCCATCTCATTTGTCTCCTATCTAATAATCCTGCGTCTCCCGGGTAAGTGGAAGTGGGGTGGCGAGGAATGGGGCCCGCTCATTCTCTCTCCTGGAGAGGTAATCAGCATAGACAGGAGAGAATTAGTGTGTTGATCTGTATTCCCTAGTTATAGTGCTTATAAACATGATGGATGCTAATGCAGACTGAATGACTGTATGAACACCCCACCGCCACATAGAAGCCTACGTCTGAATATATTACATGACCCCACCGCCACATAGCAGACTACCTCTGAATATTTTTTACATTTGTACATTTTAGTCATTTAACAGACGCTGTTATCCAGAGTGACTTACAGGAGCAATTAGGGTAAAGTTCCTTTGCTCAAGGGCATATCGACAGACGTTTCACCTAGTCGACTTTATTGCAAGACTGCAACGCTACATAGAAGCCTACCTCTGAATATATTACATGTTACATGAACACCAAGCATGACTCGCTATCAATGGTTTATTGATTGACTAATAATCACACAGCTGACGTAGTATATTATGCACAACCTTATGTGTGAGTGAAGTATGTTTGTACACAGGGCTCTAAATAAAATAAAAATCATTGGTAGCACTTGTGCTCCTAACTTAGGAGCACCACACAACATTTAGGAGCACCAGAAACATTTTTTTTTAAATTATTATTGAGATATAGCCTACGTTGGGCCTATATGAATCCTACGTACTTATTGCTGTGCCATCAAATGTTTGCATATACTGGTAAAGCTACCAGGTAGTTAGTAGGGCAAAAAATCTCATTAAGATTTTTTCAACCAACTATTGCAATATATTGTAGATTAAAACACTTGGGTCAACTGTTGGAATCATAGAAATATAATGATTATTCTAATTATATGTTTGATGTTCTTTGGCATGACAATTAATGAAAAAGCCAGGTAGGAGTTATGACAAAGTTGGAAGCAAAGTGTTGGTCAGTGTTTCCCAGGGGAACCTAATTACTGTAACGATCTTCGTTGGGAGAAAGAGAGGAGGACCAATGTGCAGCGTGGTAAGTGTTCATGATGAATATTTAATGGATCAAACTGAACACTGAAAACCAAAACAATAAAGTGAACGAACGAAAACCGAAACAGTTCCGTGTGGAACACACAGACACAGAAAACAACCACCCACAAAACCCAGGTGAAAAAAGGCTACCTAAGTATGATTCTCAATCAGAGACAACTAACGACACCTGCCTCTGATTGAGAATCATACCAGGCCAAACGAAAAACCCAACATAGAAAAACAAACATAGATAACCCACCCAACTCACGCCCTGACCATACTAAAACAAAGAAATAACAAAAGAACTAAGGTCAGAACGTGACAATTACATTTGAATAGAGTTGCATTTTGACAAATATTTTAGAACAGGCTATCTAATTCAGAACATCCCGTTACACAAACACCATGCTGACCCATACCGAAGACTAATATATTGACATACAATACCAGTCAAAAGTTTGGACACACCTACTCATTCAAGGGGTTTTCTTTATTTGTACTATTTTCTACATTATAGAATAATAATAGACATCAAAACCATGAAATAACACATATGGAATCATGTAGTAACCAAAAAAGTGTTAAACAAATAAAAAAAATATATATATTTGTGATTCTTCAAAGTAGCCACCCTTTGCCTTGATGGCAGCTTTGCACACTCTTGACATTGTCTCAACCAGCTTCATGAGGTAGTCACCTAGAATGCATTTAAATTAACAGGTGTGCCTTGTTAAAAGTTAATTTGTGGAATTTCTTTCCTTCGTAATGCGTTTGAGCCAATCAGTTGTGTTGTGACAAGGTCGGTGTGGTAGACAGATAATAGCCCTATTTGGTAAAGTCCATATTATGGCAAGAACAGCTCAAATAAGCTAAGAGAAATGACAGTCCGTCATTACTTTAAGACATGAAGGTCAGTCAATACGGAACATTTCCAGAACTTTGAAAGTTTCTTCAAGTGCAATTGCAAAAACCATCAAGCGCTATGATGAAACTGGCTCTCATGAGGACCGCCACAGGAAAGGAAGACCCAGTTACCTCTGCTGCAGAGGATAAGTTCATTAGAGTTAACTGCACCTCAGATTGCAGCCCAAATAAATGCTTCACAGTGTTCAAGTAACAAACACATCTCAACATCAACTGTTCAGAAGAGACTGCATGAATCAGACCTTCATGGTCGAAATGCTGCAAAGAAACCACTACTAAAGGACACCAATAATAATAAGAGACTTGCTTGGGCCAAGAAACATGAGCAATGGACATTAGACCGGTGAAAATCTGTGCTTTGGTCTGATGAGTCCAAATTTGAGGTTTTTGGTTCCAACCGCGGTGGCTTTGTGAGAATGGTTGAATGTATACTGCCACTGTGTCTTCTTATTGTCTCGGCCTTAGGCATATATCACAGTCACAAGGCATATGAAGTAACAAGTTATAGAGCAAACAACGCACATGTTGTAATGTTGTTGTTTTTCTGGCTTCCCCAGGGATTTTACCCATGCACCACTTATGCTCAACAGTTTCCTATGTGTATCAAAAACTGTCCACCACCCAAAGGACATCCAGCCAACTTGACACAACTGTGGGAAGCTGTGGGGCCAGCATCCCTACATAACACTTTCGACACCTTGTAGGGGAAAGGAAAAGGGGATACCTAGTCAGTTGTACAACTGAATGCACTCAACTGAAATGTGTCTTCTGCATTTAACCCAACCCCTCTGAATCAGAGAGGTGCAGGGGGCTGGCTTAATCGACATCCACGTCATCGGAGCCTGGAGAACAGTGGGTTATCTGCCACTGGGGCAGAATGATAGATTTGAACTTTGTCAGCTCAGGGATTCGATCCAGCAACCTTTCGATTTCTGGCCCGATGCTCCTACCCGCCAGGCTACCTGCCGCCCCTGGGAATATATTATAATACATGAGTTTCCCTTATGGGGATCTACATCAAATCAAATCAAACCACCAGTAGTAGCAACCAGTGTTAGCACTAACGTTTGCTTTGCCCTAGCTAGTGCATTTAGCTAAATGGAATTTAGCTAGCTAATAAGCAATTAGCATTAGTGATTAGCATTATTTTAGGCACATGCCAGCTTCCTTAAACTAACTTGCGTTTCACGGAGAGCAAGATACACAAACTAATAGTATAATAGAGAAAACTTGTGGATTCATATTTAGAAGCAATGTGGAAAGCCGCATCGTTCTTGTTTTGCAATAATATGTTGCGTGTATGAATTGACAGCATGCTGAGAGAATAAACAGCATGGAGGAACTGTGTGCTGCCTGCTTGAGATCCAGGGGGTGGGGCTTGGTGTGTGTGGCACAGGAACTGGAAGCAAGCATCTGCAGGTGTCAGCCTGTCTTGTTTGAGAAGCGTTGAGGGAAAATATCATTACTCATTTATCATTTTTACAATCTTATTTTAGTTGTACTGGTGCTCCCAAAATCAAACAGGTCGCACAGCAAAATACTTTGTTGCATATGTGACCAAATTGGTCGCACTTTAGAGCCCTTATTTCTTACTTTCAAGTGAGAAAATGACACGTCGAAATGGAGCCGGTAATGCATATAATCAGATGCGTCGTATTACTGCAATGTAATGGAACAATAAGCAAATACACATGGCAGTGTGAGAGAGAGAGAGAAAAATGGAGCTTGCAGACGGGATAGCACTTGCCATGATAATTGCTTTCAACTGGTTTTGTCTGTGTTTTTGAGCCCTGGGCTCAATAGTTCAGAGAGATAAAGAGGGGAGAGTTGGGGGAGAGAGGGAAGGAAGTAAAGAGGAGATAACAAGTGAGAGACAAAAGGTGCAGGGCATTTTCTATCACAATGATACTGACCACTTGTGATTAGCTTCTGTTTGTCTCAGGGTAATGATGCGTGACTTATTTATGACTGCTGCCTAATAGGTTGAGGAGGAGGAATAATTAAAAACCCAGTGCAGTCAAAAACGTGATTTTCTGTGTTTAATACAGTATATATTTTCACACTATGAGGTTGGAATAATACTATGAAAGTGTGAAAATTGCGATAATTTCCTTTTAGTGATATACTGGTTTCACGCAGGATTTACGGTATTTTTTGCCTGGTAACATGTTTGGCCAATGTTTATAGGACTCCGTTACAAACAGGCCAATGTTTATAGGACTCCGTTACAAACAGGCCAATGTTTATAGGACTCCGTTACAAACAGGCCAATGTTTATAGGACTACGTTACAAACAGGCCAATTTTGACCACATTCTTGCCTGCATACGCCTTTTAAAGCTCCTGTGCCGTCATGCCGGTGACAAGTAGTAGTGGTGTGCAGATATGGGTGGGCCTCTATTTGAATAAATCAATTGAGAATAAACACCATAAAAAATGAGTCTATATTTAATTTGTTTAAGCAAGTCCTAAGAAACATAAGACTAATAAAATATATTATCAGAAGAAAAGAATGGCATATTTTGACTTTAATTAGACCTATGTTACGGTTCTGTGCAGCCATGGCTGCGCCATCCAATTGAAAGCAATAGTTAGTTATTTTGTTAATTAAACAGACAAGACACACCTACCCGATCACAGTCAACACACATATATTTTATTTTATATACTTTATGTAAGTATATAATGGAATATAACAGAATAAAATCATATTTTTCCCACACAGCAACACGGGGAAGTACGTGAAACCACTGCCATATAAAACGGCCATCCTTTTTGGATCCATGGTTCATCTCTGTCCTATGTACACTTTGTGTACACTTTGTTTGGGAGCAGGCGTAGAGACCTATCTTCATCATAATCGCAATCCTATTTTCAAAAGCATGTGAGTCTCCTGTTCATATTTCACAACCTCTGCAGGCTTTTGGAGTTGCATAGGCTATACACGATCGAGCAAAACAATAGGCCAACTCTTGATTTAGGCTACATTATTGCATACTAAATGTTTCTGATCAGTGATATATGACCCAACTAATCGATGAGCCATACCACTTCCACTTATTTGCCCAGCCAGAAGCCATTTAACCAAATCGCCTATACAGACAGAGATTCAGTGAAACACAATCACATTGATTGATTATCAAACAAGTCAGCCTTTTGGTTGGGAGTAGGCCTAGGCTACTACCTAACATGGCAAAATGTTATAATAAACTAGTCAAGATGATCAACTAGTCAAGATCAACTAGTCAAGATGATCATGAGCAGCACTCACCTTAACTTAGCTAACATTCAATTCCCCAGCCTAATTGTAGTCTAACTAATATCCAAATGGAGATTCAGTGAAAACAGAAATCAGACATTGAATGATTTATCAAGACTAGTCCGCACGCTTGTTTCAAAGCAGCACGGAGGCGCTGTCCCAATCAAAACTGTGCTGAAATGATCAGGTAGTTGACAACACTATGCATGGATTGAATGACTTTGGGAGTTTTACTAAGTAACGATTTGATACATGCCTTCAATTGCATTAGCCTACTTTATTCCAATATCTTCGTCATTCTGTGCTATTTATTCCCTCAGTAATTATTTATGGATCCATCCATTATTGGTTAAGGAAACAGTGTATGCTTAGTGGTGGGCTATGCCAAGTTTAAAACTGCCAGAAGGATAGTAAAACTTGCGCTACGTAGCAACCATCAAGAGTTTAACAGCATAGTATGTGCCAATGCCGACTTAGCAAGTTTCATACTAAGCTGTAGGTAGAACTTTACCGAAATGATCAAATAAAATAAAATGTTATTAGTCACATGCTCTGAATACAACCTTACAGTGAAATGCTTACTTACGAGCCCCTAACCAACAACGCAGTTAAAAAAAATACAGATAAGATTAAGAAATAAAAGTAACAAGTAATTAAAGAGCAGCAGTAAAATAACAATAGCGAGACTATATACTGGGGGATACCGGTGCAGAGTCAATGTGTGGAGGCACCGGTTAGTTGATGTAATATGTACATGTAATTAGAGTTATTAAAGTGACTATGCATAGATGATAACAACAGAGAGTAGCAGAGGTGTAAAAGGGGGGGCAATGCAAATAGTCTGGGTAGTCATTTGATTAAATGTTCAGGAGTCTTATGGCTCGGGGGTAAAAGCTATTTAGAAGCCTCTTGGACCTAGACTTGGCGCTCCAGTACCGCTTACCGTGTGGTAGGTTGTTTGGAGGAAATAAACGTTTATGCTTTCATACTGGCAATACCTTTCAGATATGAAGAAAAGGCTAAAAAAGTTTGATGATATGGTAAAGTTGGTGAAAAAACATCTTAGTATGAAAGGGATATAAGAGCCGGAAATTTGAGCCTGTTTAGGTGGGATGGCGTTTTGGGCTGCCTGGTGACATCAATTAGTTAATAGGCCAATAAGAAAGAGAGTTCCAAACCTCTTTGCCAATAACAGCTGGTTTTCAGTTTTCACCACCCCACTCAGACCAATCCCAGACAGTCCTAGCAACATTTTTGCTTGAGAAAATGCTCTTTGCTAAGAAGCAATTTTTCTTAATTTTTTTTACAATTTTAACTGAAAACACAACATAATCCCTACCAAATCCAAAACATTATATCAAATGTTATCGTATTTTAACGATGTTGTTTATTTTTCCTCCTCAGGATCACTTTTTGCCACCTCCCCTTCCAGAGTAAATGGCTGTACGTGGGCACAGAGCGTGGCAATACACACATCGTCAACATCGAGTCCTTCGTTCTGTCTGGATACGTCATCATGTGGAACAAGGCCATAGAATTGTGAGTTGAATCATCTAACATACACAAATGTTCAATAATCAATGATAACCTAATGATGACGACTACTGTGGGATGAGTTGAGAGCTGTTATGAAGTTCTTGTTGTGTGGGTGATAATATTATGAGGATTGTTGTAATGATGATGACCATAATGATGATAATGTTCTATTCTATACTGAGTTCACGGCAGTGACAATGGTCTTGTTGGGTGGATGATAATATAATGATGATGATGATGATGATGATAATGATGATGACAGTGACTAGCCAGGCAATTTGGGCCACAGAAGACCTGGTATTTAGTTAGTTGAAGCCATAGACCTATATTTACAGAGTTGGGCCAACTTTTCAAATGTTGAAAATTGTTCTGATTCCAGAAATTCAGTTACATAGCATTGTTTGAATATTCCCTGTGTAATGTTAATGAGATTGCTAACATGGCTGCCATATAATTTTGTAGTGTAAATACATCATAATGCAGAAACCTCAATGTCCCAAGTAACTCTCTAAATACAGTTGAAGTCGGAAGTTTACATACACCTTAGCCAAATACATTTAAACTCAGTTTTCACAATTCCTGACATTTAAACCTAGTAGAAATTCCCTGTCTTAGGTCAGTTAGGATCACCACTTTATTTTAAGAATGTGAAATGTCAGAATAATAGTAGAGAGAATGATTTATTTCAGCTTTCATTTCTTTCATCACATTCCCAGTGGGTCAGAAGTTCACATACACTCAATTAGTATTTGGTAGCATTGCCTTTAAATTGTTTATATTGGGTCAAACGTGTCGGGTAGCCTTCCACAAGCTTCCCACAATATGTTGGGTGAATTGTGGCCCATTCCTCCTGACAGAGCTGGTGTAACTGTAACGGTTTTCTTCCGTTGGTGAAGGAGAGGACCAAAATGCAGCGGGGCTAGTGTTCAACATGTTTAATAAACAAAGAGACGATAACGTGAACACTATACAAAATACAAAACAATAAATGTGAAAACGAGCCAGTCCTATCTGGTGCAGAACACAAAGACAGAAGACAACCACCCACAAACCCCAACACAAAACAAGCCACCTAAATATGATTCCCAATCAGAGACAACACAAAACACCTGCCTCTGATTGAGAACCATATTAGGCCAAACATAGAAACAGACAAACTAGATACACAACATAGAATGCCCACCCAGCTCACGTCCTGACCAACACTAAAACAAGTAAAACAAACAAGAACTATGGTCAGAACGTGACAGTACCCCCCTCCTGAGGTGCGGACTCCGAACGCACCACCTAAAACTCTAGGGGAGGGTCTGGGTGGGCATCTGTCCGCGGTGGCGGCTCCGGCGCTGGACGAGGATCCCACTCCACCATTGTCTTTGTCCCCCTCCTTAGCGTCCTTTGAGTGGCGACCCTCGCCGCCGACCTTGGCCTAGGAACCTTCACAAAGGTCCCCACTAGACTGAGGAAACTCCTCCGGACTGAGGGACAGCTCATGACAGAGAGGTAGCTTATGACAGAGAGGTAGCTCCGGACAGAGGGGCAGCTCCGGACTGAAGGGCAGCTCCGGACTGGAGGGCAGCTCCGGACTGGAGGGCAGCTCATGACTGGAGGGCAGCTCATGACTGGAGGGCAGCTCATGACAAGAGGGCAGCTCATGACTGGAGGGCAGCTCATGACTGGAGGGCAGCTCATGACTGGAAGGCAGCTCATGACTGGAAGGCAGCTCATGACTGGCGGGCGACTCTGGTCGCTCCTGACTGGCGGGCGGCTCCGGCGGCTCCTGACTGGCGGGCGGCTCCGGCGGCTCCTGACTAGCGGCTCTAGCGGCTCCTGACTGGCGGGCGGCTCTGGCGGCTCCTGACTGGCGGGCGGCTCTGGCGGCTCCTGACTGGCGGGCGGCTCTGGCGGCTCCTGACTGGCGGGCGGCTCCGGCGGCTCCTGACTGGCGGGCGGCTCCGGCGGCTCCTGACTGGCGGGCGGCTCTAGCGGCTCCTGACTGGCGGGCGGCTCTGGCGGCTCCTGACTGGCGGGCGGCTCTGGCGGCTCCTGACTGGCGGGCGGCTCTGGCGGCTCCTGACTGACAGACGGCTCTGACTGCTCGGGACAGACGGGCGGCTCAGATGGCGCTGGGCAGGCGGGCAGCTCAGATGGTGCTGGGCAGGCGGGCAGCTCAGATGGCGCTGGGCAGACGGGCAGCTCAGATGGCGCTGGGCAGGCGGGCAGCTCAGACGGCGCTGGGCAGACGGGCAGCGCAGATGGCGCTGGGCAGGCGGGCAGCTCAGGTGGCGCTGGGCAGGCAGGCAGCTCAGATGGCGCTGGGCAGGCGGCCGACTCTGACCTGCTGAGGCGCACAGTAGGCCTGGTGCGTGGTGCCGGAACTGGTGGGTACCGGACTGGAGACACGCACCACTAGGCTAGTGTGGGGAGCAGGAACAGGGCACACTGGATTCTCAAAGCGCACTATAGGCTTGATGCGTGGTGCCGAAACTGGTGGTACCGGGCTGGAGACACGCACCACAGGGAGAGTGCGTGGAGGAGGAACAGAGTTCTGGAGACGCACAGGAAGCCTGGTGCGTGGTGTTGGCACTGGTGGTACTGGACTGGAGCGAGGAGGTGGCACCGTATATACCGGACCGTGAAGGCGTACTGGCTCCCTTGAGCACCGAGCCTGCCCAACCTTACCTGGTTGAATGCTCCCCGTAGCCTGACCAGTGTGGGGAGGTGGATTAACTCGCACTGGGCTGTGCTGGCGAACCGGGGACACCATGCGTAAGGCTGGTGCCATGTATACCGGCCCAAGGAGACGCACTGGAGACCAGATGCGTTGAGCCGGCTTCATGGCACCTGGCTCAATGCTCAATCTAGCCCGGCCGATACGTGGAGCTGGGATGTACCGCACCGGGCTATACACACGTACAGGAGACACCGTGCGCTCTTACGCATAACACGGTGTCTGCCCGTACTCTCGCTCTCCACGGTAAGCCCGACGCAGGTCTCCTACCTGACTTCGCCACACACCCCTTTAGCCCCCCCCCAAGAAATTTTGGGGGGGTTTCTTCTCGGGCTTGCAGCCACGCTTCCGTGCTGCCTCCTCATACCACAACATCGGCTTTAGCTGCCTCCAGCTCTTCACGAGAGCGGCGATATTCTCCAATCTTAGCCCAGTGTCCCTTACCCTCCAGAATTTCCTCCCATGTCCAGGAGTCCTGTGTAATGGGCCGCTGTTGCTGCTGTCGCTGCTGCCCGTTACTACGCTGCTTGGTCCGAGTTTGGTGGGTGGTTCTGTAACGGTTTTCTTCTGTTGGTGAAGGAGAGGACCAAAATGCAGCGCGGCTAGTGTTCAACATGTTTAATAAACAAAGAGACGATAACGTGAACACTATACAAAATACAAAACAATAAATGTGAAAACGAGACAGTCCTATCTGGTGCAGAACACAAAGACAGAAGACAACCACCCACAAACCCCAACACAAATCAAGCCACCTAAATATGATTCCCAATCAGAGACAACACAAAACACCTGCCTCTGATTGAGAACCATATTAGGCCAAACATAGAAACAGACAAACTAGACACACAACATAGAATGCCCACCCAGCTCACGTCCTGACCAACACTAAAACAAGTAAAACACACAAGAACTATGGTCAGAACGTGACAGTAACTGATACAGGTTTGTAGGCCTCCTTGCTCGCACATGCTTTTTTAGTTCTGCCCACAAATGTTCTATAGGATTCAAGCCAGGGCTTTGTGATGGCCACTCCAATACCTTGACTTTGTTGTCCTTAAGCCATTTTTCCACAACTTTGGGAGTATGCTTGGGGTCATTGTCCATTTGGAAGACCCATTTGCGACCAAGCTTTAACTTTCTACTGATGTCTTGAGATGTTGCTTCAATATATCCACATAATTTTAATTCCTCATGATGTCATCTATGTTTTGAAGTACACCAGTCCCTCCTGCAGCAAAGCACCCCCACAACATGATGCTGCCACCCTCGTGCTTCACGGTTGGGATGGTCTTCTTCGGCTTGCAAGCCTCCCCTTTTTCCTCCAAACATAACAATGGTCATTATGGCCAAACAGTTCTATTTTTGTTTCATCAGACCAGAGGACATTTCTCCAAAAAGTATGATCTTTGTCCCCATGTGCAGTTGCAACCGTAGTCTGGCTTTTTTATGATGGTTTTGGAGCAGTGTTTTCTTCCTTGCTGAGCAGCCTTTCAGGTTATGTCGATATAGGACTTGTTTTACTGTGGATATAGACACTTTGTACCTGTTTCCTCCAGCATCTTCACAAGGTCCTTTGCTGTTGTTCTGGGATTGATTTGCAATTTTCGCACCGAAGTACGTAGGAGACAGAATGCGTCTCCTTCCTGAGCGGTGTGACGGCTGCATGGTCCCATGGTGTTTATACTTGCTTACTATTGTTTGTACAGACAAACGTGGTACCTTCAGGCATTTGGAAATTGCTCCCAAGGATGAACCAGACTTGTGGAGGTCTACAATTTTTCTTCGGAGGTCTTGACTGGTCTTTTCTGGAATTTTCCAAACTGTTTAAAGGCACAGTCAACTTAGTGTATGTCAACTTCTGACCGACTGGAATTGTGATACAGTGAATTATAAGTGAAATAATCTGTCTGTAAACAACTTTTGGAAAAAGTACTTGTGTCATGCGCAAAGTAGATGTCCTAAACGACTTGCCAAACTATAGTTTGTTAACAAGAAATTTGTGGAGTGGTTGAAAAACGAGTTGTAAAAACTTTCGACTTCAACTGTACATGGCTCTGGTTGAAGCTGTCGTCATAAGCAGCACCTGGTAGGCTGACCTGAAGGAACAGTCATACAGTGTAACAATAATTTATAAAACCGGTAGTGTTTGGATCCTGAATGCTGATTGGATGAGCAGCATTCCAAGCTGTGCTATTTTGGCCATTAGACACATCTATGCCGGCTAACAGTTCCATCTGAAAATGATCACTGTGCCTCCATAAGAATATCATGTTCATGTTACTGTCCCAATCATTTCTTGTATTTATCTCAACTCACACATTATTTCCTCTTCTTTCCAGCCTAGCATTTAGTTTGGTACAACAGGGGTTAATATAAGACTAGCATTTAGTTTGGTACAACGGGGGTTAATATAAGCCTAGCATTTAGTTTGGCACAACAGGGGTTAATATAAGCCTAGCATTTAGTTTGGTACAACAGGGGTTAATATAAGACTAGCATTTAGTTTGGTACAACGGGGTTTAATATAAGCCTAGCATTTAGTTTGGTACAGCGGGGTTAATATAAGCCTAGCATTTAGTGTGGTACAACGGGGGTTAATATAAGCCTAGCATTTAGTTTGGTACAATGGGGGTTAATATAAGCCTAGCATTTAGTTTGGTACAGCGGGGTTAATATAAGCCTAGCATTTAGTGTGGTACAACGGGGGTTAATATAAGCCTAGCATTTAGTTTGGTACAATGGGGGTTAATATAAGCCTAGCATTTAGTTTGGTACAGCGGGGTTAATCTAAGCCTAGCATTTAGTTTGGTACAACGGGGGTTAATATAAGCCTAGCATTTAGTTTCGTACAACAGGGGTTAATATAAGCCTAGCATTTAGTTTGGTACAATGGGGGTTAATATAAGCCTAGCATTTAGTTTGGTACAATGGGGGTTAATATAAGCCTAGCATTTAGTTTGGTACAACAGGGGTTCATATAAGCCTAGCATTTAGTTTGGTACAACGGGGGTTATTATAAGCCTAGCATTTAGTTTGGTACAACAGGGTTAATATAAGCCTAGCATTCAGTTTGGTACAATGGGGGTTAATATAAACCTCGCATTTAGTTTGGTACAGCCGGGTTAAAATAAGCCTAGCATTTAGTTTGGTACAACGGGGGTTAATAAAGCCTTGCTGTCTGCCTGTTCTACCTCAGAAGCAATGTGTCACTTTTTTATTTCGATCTCTGTAGTACCATACATAGAGTGAACGGTGCCCAGATGAGACGAGACAGTCAAAATCACATACTGTATCAACATCATGATCATAGACATATCCAAATGACAAACGAAAAAATCTAAAGCAAACAAAAATGTAGACTGGGTTAGCTATCTAGCAAGTGACAAGAACGTTATTCAGCCTGCACAGCAGATTTGTTTAGAACTGAGGACCAGTCCTTTTGCATAGAAACTATTCAAAAAGAATTGAAGACCAGGTTGTGTCTGTAGCAACATGATCAAAAGCGCTAACAACCAGATTTTTATCCGGACTATATCATCTGGTGGAAGAATTAAATTGTATGAATTGACATATCAAAATAACTTTTTAATGAAAATATGTAGTTAATTGTTATTTTAATATGTTGGTAAAAATGTTATGAAGGCAATAAGTCCCGCGAGGCAGTGCTGTGTCCGCTATCGCGTCGGGCCGAACAACGGCATTTACCTGTGACTGTATTTATGACACAGCACTGCCTCTTGTGCCTTATTGCTTAAGTATTAGACACAAGTGGTTCTGTATGGCTCAGTCAGTATAGCGGGACACTTGCAATGCCAAGGGTCGGTGGGTTTGTTTCCCGCTGGGGCCATACTTACATAAAATGTATGCACACATGACTGTAAGTCGCTTTAGATAAAAGCATCTGCTAAATGTATTATTATAAGTGACATGTCCAATGAGTCTCTTCCCTGTCACACACAGGAAGTCTGTTCTGTAGGCTTCATTCACCTATGCTTTGTCCCTCGGGTGTTAGTCTGACATGCCTTCCACTGTAGTGTCAATCACGCTTCACTCTAGTCCCATCCACCGAGGCGGCTTTGTGCCTTGACTTGACAGTGTTAGCCAAAGTAAGGAGACTGGATTTCAATGGTTGGGCCGTCTGTCAGTCGCTCCAATGGCAGGCTCAGGAGTCTACCACTGGGTGGGAGCTAACCAAACATATATCCAAATCCTCCTGCTTAATTGGAATGTATGTTAATTATTATCACATATTATACCACAACATTGTCGAGTACTAGTTTCTGATTGGCTCATTTCTAGTGTGCATCATTTATCTGTAATCCATGGCAATAACCAACAGTGTTGTCAAACATTCATATGTTTGGCTACCTTTGAAATCAAAAATCGAATTGAAAACATTATTGATATTGTTCAATATTCGATTGGTTTGGTTAGCTAAGCTAGCATGTCTGTTTGTTTAGTTACCAATGCAACTACAACAGCTATCTAGTAAACTTGATAGCTACTTCAGTTGATGTTGAACACAGTTATATTGGCAAAATAACACATTTCTAGCTGCAAATGTGGTAAATTATAGCCGTGGTATAAGAGAGATAACCGACACAGGGCTTCATGCGTTCTCTGAAAAGAATGCAACTCTACAGAAGGTTGTTGCCACTCCACTGTGCGTTGTGGCGCATACCTTTCACATCGTGCATTATTTTCCAGAGAACGCATAGCCCCTCGTTGATTATCCCTTACATGGTCGTCAGCAGTTGTTGACGTTGGTATCATTAATATGACCTTTGAGTCATTTAGCAGACAGTCTTATCCAGAGTGACTAGGGTTGAGTGCCTTGCTCAACACCTAGTAAGCTCGAGATTTGAACCAGTGACCTTTCGGTTACTGGCCCAACACTAGCCCTTGTTCTATCCTAAAACCTCTTACACTGCCACGTCAACTCATTTGTCAACTAACCCTAGCTGAAGGTTTGGCAAACTAACTTTGCTCACTACACCATGCCAGTGTTAGATGGTGCTCATGCAATAACTACGACTACTTTTAACATGCGTTAAGTGGATTTTAAAGAGTAGTTCAATAAAAGTTGAACAATAATGTTTCGTCCTCATCAACGTGTTTAAACAGAGCCAATGAAGCCTGTATTGTCTGGCTGTGCTGAACTGCTTTCCACTCAGTATGTATGAAGATGAGTCTCACACACACACACACACACACACACACACACACACACACACACACACACACACACACACACACACACACACACACACACACACACACACACACACACACACACACACACACACACACACACACACACACGCACACTGTGCTCCTTCACAGGGAAAGCATCAACCATGCCTCTAATGGAAATGAACTGCAGAGAGGAAGGAATGAGGTTTGTTTTTTCCCTCTAGGACGGAGGTGGGTGAGGAGCTGATGTGTGTGTGTGTGTGTGTGTGTGTGTGTGTGTGTGTGTGTGTGTGTGTGTGTGTGTGTGTGTGTGTGTGTGTGTGTGTGTGTGTGTGTGTGTGTGTGTGTGTGTGTGTGTGTGTGTGTGTGTGTGTGTGTATGTGTGTGTTTCCGTATGCGATTGGTGGAACTAAATAAAACTTTGCACAAGTATTAAATTGGAACAGCAAAACCCATATCCCCAATGTTTATTTTCATGACATTTACCATATGCACTTTCAGGCTTAAAGGCCCAGTGCAGTCAAAAATGCGATCCCCCAGGGGCCTCCCGGGTGGCGCAGTGGTCTAGGGCACTGCATCGCAGTGCTAACTGCGCCACCAGAGTCTCTGGGTTCGCGCCCAGGCTCTGTCGCAGCCGGCCGCGACCGGGAGGTCCGTGGGGCGACGCACAATTGGGCCCTAACCCGTCGTCCGGGTTAGGGAGGTTTTGGCCGGTAGGGATATCCTTGTCTCATCGCGCTCCAGCGACTCCTGTGGCGGGCCGGGCGCAGTGCGTGCTAACCAAGGGGGCCAGGTGCACGGTGTTTCCTCCGACACATTGGTGCGGCTGGCTTCCGGGTTGGAGGCGCGCTGTGTTGAAGAAGCAGTGCGGCTTGGTTGGGTTGTGCTTCGGAGGACGCATGGCTTTCGACCTTCGTCTCTCCCGAGCCCGTACGGGAGTTGTAGTGATGAGACAAGATAGTAATTACTAGCGATTGGATACCACGAAAATTGGGGAGAAAAGGGGATAAAATTATTTAAAAAAAAATAAAAAAATAAAATGCGCTCCCCTGTGTTTTTTTAAAATATGTTTCCACACTATGAGGTGTAGGAGCTGTTTGAAAAGCACCTGAAATCTCAATCTGTTTTGGTAGGAGGGAGTTTTGGCCTAGCTGGTGACATCATCAGGCGATAAATTAGTTAATCGACCAATAAGAAAGAGAGTTCCAAAACTCTCCAATAACAGCAAGTTTTCATTTTTCCCCTCCTGACTCAGACCACTCCCAAGACAGTCCTAGCAAAATTCTTGCTTGAGAAATTACTCTTTGCTAAGAAGCCATGTTTCTTTTTGACAATTTTAATTGAAAACAATCACAGTAAGCTACTTAACATTAATTGTTACAGAGAAATGTATCAGGGATCAAGGTAAGACCCAGCTGCAGACTGTTGAATTAACACGGTTTATTTTAGCAACAGGTGTAGGCAACGACAAGTCAAGGCAGGCAGGGGTCGAGAATCCAGAGTATAGGGGCAAAGATACAGGACTGCAGGCAGGCTCAGGACAGGCACAGTAGTCGGGCAGGCGGGCTCAGAGACAGGACAGGCGAGGGTCAAAACCAGGGGTGCAAGAAAAAGAGAGACTGGGGAAAGCAGAAGCTGAAAAACGGTGGTTGACTTGACAAACAAGACGAACTGGCAACGGACAAACAGAGAACACAGCTATAAATAAACATGGGATAATGGGGAAGATGGGCGACACCTGGAGGGGGGTGGAGACAATCACAAGGACAGGTGAAACAGATCAGGGTGTGACAGAAATGATTTAATATTAAGATTAAAACGACTGCATTGGACCTTTTAAATTGAGGTGGAGGATAAGTTATTATACAGATTTTCAGCTCAACACACACACGCGCTAAGACACACATAACTTATTTAAAGTGGAGCTTTTCTGAGTAGGACTCTTTTCCTAAAAGAGTGTAAGCCCGTACCAAAACACTCATTACATGATGTGTGTATCTCCCCGCCCTCCTGAGTATTGACTGAGCAGTGAGGCACTTGTGATCCAAAATGAATTTGCTTTTCCATTATCAGAAGTGGGAGACACGGCAAGTACACTGCATTAATCTCGATAGAGCTGCAATGCTGGCAGGAAGAGGATGTATCGGACACATAAACATCACACTAGCATGCTGGCTGATTCCCCCAATGGGTTGCAAAGACAATAGACCCAATTCATTCTGGCTCCTTGGAAGCAATCAATCACTCACAACTATTATCCTCTCTCTCTCTCTCTCTCTCTCTCTCTCTCTCTCTCTCTCTCTCTCTCTCTCTCTCTCTCTCTCTCTCTCTCTTTTCCAATAAGGGCTAATTTAAAGTAAGTGCCTGCTGTCCTTTATTCACAGCTCCCAGGATGGGGCCAGAACCCCCTACTACCCATAATGCTCTAGTCTGGGTCTTTTCCTACGAGGCTTTAGATGTAGTGTCTGTGTAATAAAACCAGGGAAAGAAAAGCACAGCCTCAAATCAAAGAAGAAAGCGGGAAGCCTGATGGGAACATAGCTTCATTAGGAAGACACAGGGGCTCCTACCTCACTCCTCATTCTATTTCACAAGACAAAATTGTCCAACGTGTTGTATGAAAAAGGAACACAAAAAGAAAAAGACTTGGTAAAGACGCTTTGGCGTGAGGAAAAGATAAAAAGACGGATCAGCTATTCAAATATGAGTCATATTGATGTCAGATTGTTATTTCAGAACGTTTACTGTTCTGTAGATAGCTCCTTGTGCGAGCATTCAGTCTCTGATTTCCTATACCTTTGAATGACTGCAGTAATGGCTTGTGTGTTCCCTTAATGAGCCCATTATTTTCTAATTAGGCCTGAGTTTATCAGTCTAATGCAATCTCACTGGTTAACGCCTGCCGGTTTTGGCAGCAGCCTAAATTGAGACAGAAATCCCTGAGGGGCGGAACCCAGGCACCAGTCTGATAACAAGAGACACATGCTACGTTTCCTCCCTCCTCTCCCCCTCTTCTTCCCACCTCCTCCTCCTTCTTCCTCCACGTCCTCTTGCATGTCAGGCTTTTCACTAGTCAATCTAGTGAGGCACAAGAGGAGTAAAGCCTGACACCTAACAGGAAATGAGTGGAGAAGAACACATGGTTACCGCAGCAAATAAAAAAAACGTTTTGGTATCTTGTCTGTTGAAGTCGCTGTGCAGAGATACACATAACAAATACTTGCACACAACAGAAGTGTGTGTGTGTGTGTGTGTGTGTGTGTGTGTGAGTGAGTGAGTGAGTGAGTGAGTGAGTGAGTGAGTGAGTGAGTGAGTGAGTGAGTGAGTGAGTGAGTGAGTGAGTGAGTGAGTGAGTGAGTGAGTGAGTGAGTGAGTGAGTGAGTGAGTGAGTGAGTGAGTGAGTAAGAGAGAGAGAGAGAGAGCGAGTGGGTCAATGACAGCTTTAGCAGAGGGAGTGTGAATAGCCATGATTCTACTCAACTTGGCTGGCTGGCTGGCTGGCTGGCTGGCTGGCTGGCTGGCTGGCTGGCTGGCTGGCTGGCTGGCTGGCTGGCTGGCTGGCTGGCTGGCTGGGGGACCAGAGGCTGTTGGGAAATTAGCTTGTCACCACCAACCAGGCTTTTCTCCAGAGAGAGAGATAAAGAGGAGAGAGTCCTTGGGAGAATCTTAATTGCATACACCTCGCGTCATCTCTCCTAACCTCCTTCTCAAAACCCATTGGATCAGAAATACAGAGGTCGTTCCCTTCTGACCTTCTCCTCCAATGGGTTTTGAGACGGAAGCAAGGAGAGAGGAGCCAAGGAGTATGCAATTGAGATTCTCCCCTTCCGCGTCGACAGATCGAGGACTGTCGTTACTGCAGGGCCAGCAAATATTGACACAGGAGTGCCTAGTCCCAAAGCCCTGAGCCTCGTTCACCCAGCTCTGTTTCCTCCACTTTTGATGTTGATGTTAAGGCAACTTACCATCTATCCTCATCAGTTATAATACTATAGGCCATCCGGTGAATAGAGATAATGTGGAGTAAAGCACTTCCCAAATTTCTCTCAGCTTAGTTGCTGTCAAAATATCTCATACAGATTTGTAAGTGGTATGAATACTTGGTAGAACTGCAGAATAGATTCCAGCTACCCTCAATGTACACATAGTCCTGTATTGGTGTGTATTCAGTAAGAAATAGTTATTCTACTGAAAATATTATATAAATACAAAATGTCCATTATGCATGACTGAAGCACAGGAACAACATATACAGCACCAGTCAAACGTTTGGACACACCTACTCATTCAAGGGTGTTTCTTTATTTTTACTATTTTCTACATTGTAGAGTAATAGTGAAGACATCTACACTATGAAATAACACATGGAATCATGCTTCTACACCTGCATTGCTTGCTGTTTGGGGTTTTAGGCTGGGTTTCTGTACAGCACTTCGAGATATTAGCTGCTGTACGAAGGGCTATATAAAATAAACTTGATTTGATTTGATGTACTAACCAAAAAAGTGTTAATCAAATCAAAATATATTTTAGATTTTGCATTCTTCAAAGTAGCCACCCTTTGCCTTGATGACAGCTTTGCACACTCTTGGCATTCTCTCAACCAGCTTCACCTGGAATACTTTTCCAACGGTCTTGAAGGAGTTCCCACATATGCTGAGCACTTGTTGGCTGCTTTTCCTTCACTCTGCAGTCCAACTCATCTCAAACCATCTCAATTGGGTTGAGGTCAGGTGATTATGGAGGCCAGGTCATCTGATGCAAAACTCCATCACTCTCCTTCTTGGTCAAATAGCCCTTACACAGCCTGGAGGTGTGTTGGGTCATTGTCTTGTTGAAAAACAGATGATAGTCCCACTAAGCACAAACCAGATGCGATGGCACATCCCTGCAGAATGCTATGGTAGCCATGCTGGATAAGTGAGCCTTGAATTCTAAATAAATCAATGACAGTGTCACCAGCAAAGCACCCCCACACCATCACACCTCCTCCTCCATGCTTCACAGTGGGAACCACACATGCAGAGATCATCCGTTCACTTACTATGTGTCTCACAAAGACATGGCAGTTGGAACCAACAATCTCAAATTTGGACTCATCAGACCAAAGGACAGATTTCCACCGGTCTAATGTCAATTGCTCGTGTTTCTTGGCCCAAGTAAGTCTCTTCTTATTATTGGTGTCCTTTAGTAGTGGTTTCTTTGCAGAAATTCGACCACGAAGGCCTGATTCACACAGTCTCCTCTGAACAGTTGATGTTGAGATGTGTCTATTACTTTAAGCATTTATTTGGGCTGCAATTTCTGAGGCGCAGTTAACTCTAATGAACTTATCCTCTGCAGCAGAAGTAACTCTGGGTCTTCCTTTCCTGGGGAGTTCCTCATGAGAGACAGTTTCGTCATATCGCTTGATGGTTTTTGCAACTGCACTTGAGAAACTTTCAAAGTTCTTGATTTTTTCCATATTGACTGACCTTCGTGTCTTAAAGTAATGATTTGTCGTTTCTCTTTGCTTATTTGAGCTGTTCTTGCCATAATATGGACTTGGTCTTTTACCAAATACGGCTATCTTCTGTATACCACCCCTACCTTGTCACAACTGAACTGATTGGCTCAAACACATTAAGAAGGAAATAAATTATACAAATTAACTTTTAACAAGGCACACCTGTTAATTGAAATGCAATCCAGGTGATTACCTTGTGAAGCTGGTTGAGAGAATGCCAAGAGTGTGCAAAGCTGTCTTCAAGGCAAAGGGTGGCTACTTTGAAGAATCTTAAATATAAAATTGATTTTGATTTTTTTAACACTTTTTTTTGGCTACTACATGATTCCATTCATTATTGTTATTTCATGGTTTTGATGTCTTTTCTATTATTATAAAATGTTGAAAATAGTACAAATGAAAGAAAACCCTTGAATGAGTAGGTGTGTCCAAACATTTGTCTGGTACTGTACCTTGTGCAGGTTTTTCTTTCTGTACTTTCTGCACTGCGTCATCATGCCCTATCCACTTCAGGTGTGTCACATCGGCCTTTTAATTTTGTCATCCCAGAACATGCCCACCCCCACTCACACACATACCACAAAGAGAGGGAAAATGACTAATGCAACCTACAGCATTTTATAATTGTCTCCTTTGTCTGGTGTCTTTCAGGAGCAATACATTTATAATCCTGCTCTAAAGAAATGATTCACACCCTCAGCAGGCTGAGGAACAGAAAATACCCTAATCCTTTGTGAGCTCTGAAGAAATAATGATTTTCATTATCTTTTCCTTTTCAGTGCCAGACAAAGCGTGCTCATCTGAAAAACAAGCATTAAAAAAAACGGTCATTTCACCTGAGCTCTCATGGTTGGATATTCTCTGGGGGAATCTCAATCGCATACTCCTCGCGTCCTCTCTTCTATCTCCTCGCCTCCTTCTCAAAGTCCATTGAATGAGAAACCCAAAAGTCCCCCCCATCTGACCTTCTCCTCCAAAGGGTTTTGAGAAGGAGGCGAGGAGAGAGGATTATGTAATTGAGATTCTCCCATTGTGTATGTGCACTCTGTGACAAGAGAATTCTGGGTATTGGTTGAATAATCAATGTCTCAGCGTAGACGGTCGAGGCCCTTTTCAGACGGGGTGGAATCTTCTCGACAGGATGTAGATATTTCCCCTGCTGGTAGCTCCTCGTCATCCCTTCCTGTCGTTACCATGCCGACCAAGAAAAGCCAACCTAAACCTACCGGCCCTGTGCAGCTCTTACAGCTCCAAAGGCTTGCAGCTTGTGTGTGTGTGTGTGTGTGTGTGTGTGTGTGTGTGTGTGTGTGTGTGTGTGTGTGTGTGTGTGTGTGTGTGTGTGTGTGTGTGTGTGTGTGTGTGTGTGTGTGTGTGTGTGTGTGTGTGTGTGTGTGTGTGTGTGTGTGTGTGTGTGCAGAGTGATGAGTCGGCGAAAAGGAGGACACTCGAACAGACAGATTGGTGTGGTGACCTCTCCCTCAGGGGAGCCACGTTTTACCATGAGATCCAAACCCAACACAGACAAATCTAAGGGTGTTAAACTGTTGGAAATGAGCTCCAGAGAGAGAACCTGGGTGTTTTCCTTTGAGACTCAGTCTGGTGTTCTCCCACAGAACCACTTTCAAGGACCATAATGAACGAATTCAGGTTCAGAAAACTTGAATTTCCTCAATGAGGCAATTCATTTTGCAGCAACACAATACCTATACGGTGAAATCAAACAAACAACAACCGATAGCAAAGTGTATTTAAAAGGGAAGAAGGCTGAGGAAGTGCAATTTCATGAAAATGTAAAAGGGGTACAGAGATGTGAAGCCTAAAAGAATCAGCAGAAATAACACATACAATGTCTTTGTGATGAATTGAGAACATGTGTTTTTGTAATGGCTTATAATAGATGAGCTCACCAGCCGACAACAACAAACCCACTGGGTTCGAGCGTTGCCATGGCTCCCTGGGACCTGCCAGAGCACAAGGTGTCTGTGTGTTTCCCGACAGCGGTGGTAATTTGTGGCCAGTCTCCTCTGATTGGGTTTGCCTGCCTCTCTTTGTCTGAAGTCGGCAGCTGTAAGGCTGTGATTCTGCCTAGGCTAGCGTAGCGTGGTGATAGCCAGGGTCAGGCCAGTCCAGGTCTCTCTCTGTCTGGCTGTTGTGTGAAGTGTTTACATTGCACTGTTTTAATGAAATGTTGCTGCTCCAGACGCTGAACCCTGAGTAGCCAATGAAGCAACTCTACCCAGTTCAAACCCTGTAAAGCTGTAAGGACTCCGAGTCCCTTCTTTCTCTCAAGTCAATTCAACACAACCTTTACTTTGCAATATCAACATGGTGAAAGCGCGTTTCAATCTCACTTTCCTTCACCTAAACCGTGATTTATGAACCAATAATTTGTCAGACAAAAGAATACAACCATGAACCTAATGTGATTTATCGTCTTTATTCTATTCTATTCTATTCAAAGAGACACTGGCCAGGTTGCAGGCGATATGCTGTCAAGCGATTTCCAGGCCTTCATTGTAAATATGAATTTGTTCTTAACCGATCTGCCTGGTAAAATAAAATATCTTAAACCATGCCAGAGATGTCATTGCCTCAGAGTCATTCTACTCAGGAATGACTACCATCCAGGGCACTGTTGTTGCCAAGAAACAAAAGATCAGGGTTCAGGAGGACATAAACATTTTAACTGGAGTATGCTGGCACAGTCAACTGCCACTGTGCATTGTATAAGTAAGTAAGTAAGTAGCCTTGCACTGGCCTTGGCTTGTGCGAGCCGGAACGGCTCATAAGAGTAGGAGCCTATCTCCTGTTTCTGTAGTGTGAGGCAGATTCATGTACGAGTACACCCCCTGGACAGGACTATAGTCTATCGCAGGGCTTGTGCATTGTATGGTGATGTCTAATAGTGAACGTCTGGTTGATTCTGGTGCTGGGTGCTGAAGGCCACTGGTCACTATGACATTCTGCTGGTGCTCTGTGGTCTGGAGCGTCTATCTATTTGGTACAGCAGATGCAGGAAATAGATTCAGGTTAACTGGATGGCAGCCAGTCACACACTCCCTTGACTATCATTCTGAAACATCTGCACTCATGCTCATAACCTGATAAACATTTTCTCTCTCCTCCTCTTGTTCACAGAGCAACTAAAGCACATCCAGGGCCCGTGGTCCATCTGAGTGACAGCCCGAAGGATGAAGGCAAGGTGAGTAGGCGGAACAATAATACATCAAAAACTGCTTGCCTCCTCTTTCTCTCCTCTAGCAGGAACTCTGGTACACAGGCTGCCACATGTTGTTAGACTTGTTCTTTTAAATACAGGACTATGACCCAAAATGGCTCCCGAACAAGTTGCTAACGCTCTCAGCATCACAGCTAGCCTTTGGGTCATTGCGTGCCCTCTGGTACTGGCTGTCCTCCTTGTCATCATCTTTCAGTGGGGGCGGCCTGTGTGTGTGTGTGTGTGTGTGTGTGTGTGTGTGTGTGTGTGTGTGTGTGTGTGTGTGTGTGTGTGTGTGTGTGTGTGTGTGTGTGTGTGTGTGTGTGTGTGTGTGTGTGTGTGTGTGTGTGTGTGTGTGTGTCAGCAACGCTGGGTCATGAAGCGGTCGCGCCTGCTAAGATGATGGTCGGGGTTGTCGGGGCGGGTTGCCGGCAGCGCGGAGGCATTAGGGGGAATCGATTTGCCATGCAAGACCTGCTGGCACTCGATGTGCGTGGGCTGTTGGTGTGAAAAAAGTCTAAGATGCTGTCAGGAAAATAACAACACTTTAGCAAGAGAGAGAGAGAGAGAGATGGAGAGAGAGAGAAAAACGAGGGAAAATACAGAGAGAGAGAGCCAAATCACACGAACAACAACATTGGAGACTTTATGGAACAAAAAGCCTTCACTATCTCATCCTGGAATATCCGAGGCCTGAGGTCATCTGCATTTGGCCTAAAGAGTAGGAACCTGGACATCACCAAAGAAATCAGAAATAGAGACATTGTCATCCTGCAAGAAACATGGCATAGAGGAGACGGACCCACTGGTTGCCCTCTAGGTTACAGAGAGCTGGTAGTCCCATCCACCAAACTACCAGGTGTGAAACAGGGAAGGGACTCAGGGGGTATGGCCCTCAGGCCCTACACCCAAACAAGGGCACTGCGTTCATCCACCTCTGGCCTGCTCGCCTCCCTACCTCTGAGGAAGTACAGTTCCCGCTCAGCCCAGTCAAAACTGTTCGCTGCTCTGGCACCCCAATGGTGGAACAAACTCCCTTACGACGCCAGGTCAGCGGAGTCAATCACCACCTTCCGGAGACACCTGAAACCCCACCTCTTTAAGGAATACCTAGGATAGGATAAAGTAATCCTTCTAACCCCCCCCTCCCCCTTAAAAGAGTTAGATGCACTATTGTAAAGTGGTTGTTCCACTGGATATCATAAGGTGAATGCACCAATTTGTAAGTCGCTCTGGATAAGAGCGTCTGCTAAATGACTTAAATGTAAATGTAAATGTATGCTAATTTGGTATAGAGCAGACCTAACTCACTCTATTAAATTAATCAAAACAGGAACATTTTACATTTGGCTAGAAATTCAAAAGGAAATTATCTTAACAGAGAAAAATGTCCCCCTGAGTGCTACCTATATCCCCCCACTAAAATCCCCAGACTTTAATGAAGACAGCTTCTCCATCCTGGAGGGGAATATCAATCATTTCCAGGCCCAGGGACATGTACTAGTCTGTGGTGACCTAAATGCCAGAACCGGACAGGAACATGACACCCTCAGCACACAGGGGGACAAACACCTGCCTGGAGTGAATGACAGCATTCCCATTCCCATATGCCCCCCTAGGCACAACTACGGCAACATAACCAACAAAAACAGGTAACAACTCCTGCGGCTCTGTCGCACGCTGGGTATGTACATAGTCAATGGTAGTTTTCAAGGGGTCCTATGGTAGGCACACCTATAGCTCATCTCTTGACAGTAGTACTGTAGACTACTTTATTTTAATCACAATCTACTTGAACAGAGCAATACTCAGTCATGAGGCATCAAAGCCAAAGGAACTGAATAATATTAAGAAATGCTATAGGTGGAAGGAATGTAGTGTGGAAACCTAACAAAAAACGATGAACTATTAAACAACAACAAATTCTATCCCTTTTAGACAACTTCCTGGACAAAACGTTCCACTGTAATAGTGAAGGTGTAAACTTGGTTGTAGAAAACCTAAACAGTATATTTGACTTCTCAGCTTCCCTATCAAATCTAAAAATGTCAAGCAGAAAACCGAAGAAAATTAACAACAATGATAAATGGTTTGATGAAGAATGCAAAAACCTAAGAAAGAAATTGAGAAACCTATCCAAGCAAAAACATAGAGACCCAGAAAACCTGAGTCTACGCCTTCACTATGATGAATCACTAAAACAATATAGAAATACACTATGGAAAAATAAGGAACAGCACGTCAGAAATCAGCTCAATGTAACTGAAGAATCCATACACTCTAACCACTTCTGGAAAAATTGGAAAACACTAAACAAACAACAACACAAAGAGTTATCTATCCAAAATGGAGATCTATGGGTTAACCACTTCTCCAATCTTTTTGGCCCTATAACAAAGAACAAACAGCAAAAACACATACATGATCAAATACAAATCTTAGAATCAACTATTTAAAGACTACCAGAACCCACTGGATTCTCCAATTACATTGAATGAACTACAAGACAAAATACAAACCCTCCAACCCCAAAAGACCTGTGGTGTTGATGGTATCCTCAATGAAATGATAAAATATACAGACAACAAATTCCAATTGGCTATAATTAAACTCTTTAACATCATCCTTAGCTCTGGCATCTTCCCCAATATTTGGAACCAAGGCCTGATCACCCCAATCCACAAACGTGGAGACAAATTTGACCCCAACAACTACCGTGGGATATGCGTCAACAGCAACCTTGGGACAATCCTCTGCATTATCATTAACAGCAGACCCGTTCTGGAAATACAATTTAAAATAGACTTTTTACCAAATTACCGTACGACAGACCACGTGTTCACCCTGCACACCCTAATTGACAAACAAACAAACCAAAACAAAGGCAAAGTCTTCTCATGCTTTGTTTGTTTTCAAAAAAGCCTTTGACTCAATTTGGCATGAGGGTCTGCTATACAAATTGATGTAAAGTAGTGTTGGGGGGAAAACGTACAACATTATAAAATCCATGTACACAAACAAAAAGTGTGCGGTTAAAATTGGCAAAAAACACACATTTCTTTCCACAGGACCATGGGGTGAGACAGGAATACAGCTTAAGCCCCACCCTCTTTAACATATATATCAACGTTGGCGAGGGCACTAGAACAGTCTGCAGCACCCGGCCTCACCCAACTAGAATCTGAAGTCAAATGTCTACTGTTTGCTGATGATCTAGTGCTTCTGTCACAAACTAAGGAGGGCCTACAGCAGCACCTAGATCTTCTGCACAGATTCTGTCAGACCTGGGCCCTGACAGTAAATCTCAGTAAGACAAACATAATGGTGTTTGAAAAAAGGTCCAGTTGCCAGGACCACAAATACAAATTCCATCTAGACACCATTGCCCTAGAGCACACAAAAAACTATACAGACCTCGGCCCAAACATCAGCGCCACAGATAACTTCCACAAATCCTGTGAACGAGCTGAGAGACAAGGCAAGAAGGGCCTTTTATGCCATCAAAAGGAACAGAAAATTTTGACATACAAATTAGGATCTGGCAAAAAATACTTGAATCAGTTATAGAACCCATTGCCCTTTAATGGTTGTGAGTACTGGATTTCGCTCACCAACCAAGAATTCACAAAATGGGACAAACACCAAATTGAGACTGCATACAGAACTCTGAAAAAAATATCCTCAGTGTACAACGTAAAACACCAAATAATGCATGCAGAGCAGAATTAGGCCGATACTAGCTAATTATCAAAATCCAGAAAAGAGATGTTAAATTCTACAACCACCTAAAACAAAGCGATTCCCAAACCTTCCATAACAAAGCCATCAAATACAGAGAGATGAACCTGGAGAAGAGTCCCCTAAGCAAGCTGGTCCTGGGGCTCTGTTCACAAACACAAACAGACCCCACAGAGCCCTAGGACAGCAACACAATTAGACCTAACCAAATCATGATAATTTTTTTTAAATTACTTGACACATTGGAAAGAATTAACAAAAAAACTGAGCAAACTAGAATTCTATTTTGCTCTAAACTAAGAGTACACAGTGGCATAATACCTGACCACTGTGACTGACCGAAACTTAAGGAAAACTTTGACTATGTACAGACTCAGTGAGCATAGCCTTTCTATTGAGAAAGCCAGGTCTGCCTACGGCGGCCTATCAGTAGAAGACAGACTGCCCACAAAATGAAACTGAGCTGCACTTCCTAACCTCCTGCCAAATGTATGACCATATTAGAGACATATATTTTCCTCGTATTACACAGATCCACAAATAATTTGAAAACAAACCCAATTTTGATAAACTCCCATATCTACTGGGTGAAATACCACAGTGTGCCATCACAGCAGCAAGATCTGTGACCTGATGCCACAAGAAAAGGGCAACCAGTGAAGAACAAACACCATTGTAAATACAACCCATATTTATGTTGATTTATTTTCCCTTTTGTACTTTAACTATTTGCACATCGTTACAACATAATATTACATTTGAAATGTCTTTATTCTTTTGGAACTTCTGTGAGTGTAATGTTTACTTTTTATTATTATTGTTTATTTCACAGAAAAAGACAGACAGAGAGAGAAAAAGACAGAGAGAGAGAGAGAGAAAGACAGAGTGTGAAGGAAAAAGACACAGAGTGAAGGAAAAAGACAGAGAGTGTGAAGGAAAAAGACAGAGAGTGTGAAGGAAAAAGACAGAGAGAGAGAGAGAGAGACAGAGTGTGAAGGAAAAAGACACAGAGTGAAGGAAAAAGACACAGAGTGAAGGAAAAAGACAGAGAGAGAGAGAGAGAAAGACAGTGTGAAGGAAAAAGACAGAGAGAGAGAGAAAAAAGACAGTGTGAAGGAAAAAGACAGAGTGTGAAGGAAAAAGACAGAGAGAGAGAGAAAAAGACAGAGAGAGAGAGAAAAAAGACAGAGTGTGAAGGAAAAAGACAGAGAGTGAAGGAAAAAGACAGAGAGAGAGAGAGAGAGAGAGAGAGAAAGACAGTGTGAAGGAAAAAGACAGAGAGAGAGAGAAAAAAGACAGTGTAAAGGAAAAAGACAGAGTGTGAAGGAAAAAGACAGAGAGAGACAGAAAAAGACAGAGAGAGAGAGAAAAAAGACAGTGTGAAGGAAAAAGACAGAGTGTGAAGGAAAAAGACAGAGAGAGAGACCTTCTGTTTGTGAAGATGACTCATATGGGATATGAAGTATATTTCTTGCTTGGATTTATAGCCTAGAGCATATCAGACTCTTTCTGCCTCCCAAAGCACTTATAAATGTGTGCATTCTGCCACCGAGAGGTTTGACGTTTAATGTGTTTGTTTCTCTGAATGTGTGGGTGTGTATGTCAGAGCCAGTTAATGTCATGGAGGTAGGTAAAGGGAGTAAGACAAGGTAAAGGCAATACGGTGGGTATGATAGAGGCAGTGGTAGTGATAGTATACAGTTAAGCTCAGAGGTTTACATACACCTTAGCCAAATACATTTAAACTTCGTTTTTCACAATTCCTGACATTTAATCCTAGTAAGAATTCCCTGTCTTAGGTCAGTTAGGATCACCACTTTATTTTAAGAATGTGAAATGTCAGAATAATAGTAGAGAGAATGATTTATTTCAGCTTTTATTTCTTTCATCACATTCCCCGTGGGTCAGAAGTTTACATACACTCAATTAGTACTTGGTAGCATTGCCTTTAAATTGTTTATCTTGGGTCAAACGTTTCGGGTAGCCTTCCACAAGCTTCCCACAATAAGTTGGGTAAATTTTGGCCCATTCCTCCTGACAGAGCTGGTGTAACTGAGTCAGGTTTGTAGGCCTCCTTGCTCGCACATGCTTTTTCAGTTCTGCCCACAAATTTTCTATAGGATTGAGGTCAGGGCTTTGTGATGGCCACTCCAATACCTTGACTTTGTTGTCCTTAAGCCATTTTGCCACAACTTTGGAAGTATTCTTGGGGTCATTGTCCATTTGGAAGACCCATTTGCGACCAAGCTTTAACTTCCTGACCGGTGTCTTGAGATGTTGCTTCAATATATCCACATAATTTTCCTGCGTCATGATGCCATCTATTTTGTGAAGTGCACCAGTCCCTCCTGCAACAAAGCACCCGCACAACATGATGCTGCCACCCCCGTACTTCACGGTTGGAATTGTGCTCTTCAGCTTGCAAGCCTCCCACTTTTTCCTCCAAACATAATGATGGTCATTATGGCTAAAGAGTTCTATTTTTGTTTCATCAGACCAGAGGACATTTCTCCAAAAAGTACGATCTTTGTCCCCATATGCAGTTGAAAACCGTAGTCTGGCTTTTTTATGGCGGTTTTGGAGCAGTGGCTTCTTCCTTGCTGAGCGGCCTTTCAGGCTATGTCGATATAGGATTTGTTTTACTGTGGATATAGATACTTTTGTACCTGTTTCCTCCAGCATCTTCACAAGGTCCTTTGCTGTTGTTCTGAGATTGATTAGCACTTTTCGCACCAAAGTACATTAATTTCTAAGAGACAGAACATGTCTCTATCCTGAGCGGTATGACGGCTGTGTGGGCTGCCATGATGTTTATACTTGCGTACTGTTGTTTGTACAGATGAACGTGGTACCTTCAGGCGGATGAACCAGACTTGTGGAGGTCTACAATGTTTTTTCTGAGGTCTTGGCTGATTTCTTTTGATTTTCCCATGATGTCACGCAAAGAGGCACTGAGTTTGAAGGAAGGCCTTGAAATACATCCACAGGTACACCTCCAATTGACTCAAATTGTGTCAATCAGCCTATCAGAAGCTTCTAAAGCCATGACATCATTTTCTGGAATTTTGCAAGCTGTTTAAAGGCACAGTCAGCTTAGTGTATGTACATTTCTGACCCACTGGAATTGTGATACAGTGAATTATAAGTGAAATAATCTGTCTGTGAACAATTGTTGGAATAATTACCGACTTGCCAAAACTATAGTTTGTTAATTAACAAGAAATTTGTGGAGTGAAAAACACGTTTTAATGACTCCAACATAAGTGTATGTAAACTTCCGACTTCAACTGTATGTTGCCTACCTACAGTATGTACACTGGTGTCCCCTGTGAGGAGGAGGTAACCTTTTTCAGCAGTATCACACTACTTTCTGGAGTAAATCAAGGTGATGTATGTGCTGAGATAGAAAGACGGGCCGTTTTGGTTAAATTGGTAGTAACGCAGGTTTATGTGGTAGGAATTTAGGCAGGTATGCATGTGAACGTGGGTATATGTTTGTGTGTGTGTGTGTGTGTGTGTGTGTGCGTGCGTGCGTGTGTGGCCCATGTGGGACTGAGAGTGGCAGAGTGAAGACAGGCTGTTTTCCACCCCACCTGCTCTCCATTCCACAGTGTGTGATCTGTGCTTTCAGTGTCTCCTCTCCTCCCTACAGGGACCTGTCTTCTCCTCCCCTCCCCAGAGGATCCCCTTCTTTAAATACTCCTTTCTTCCAGGCTGCGCCACCTCTTCTGCTCTGTCTGTCTCACTGTGTGACACTGCCATTACCCTCCGCACCTCTTAAGGTGTACTTAGTGGAGTGTGTGTGTGTGTCTTTGTGTATCCTACTTTTTACTCAGGTTGTGTGTATTCCTCATTCCGTGCTAGGGTCTGTGTTGTCTATCTCTCTCTCATCCTGGGGGTGTGTATAGTTTCATCTCTGCCTTCAAGTGTAGACTCCTCTCTCTGTGGGTGTGTAAGTAGACTTCTGTATTTTCTCTGCAGGGTTAATACATACTATTTACAACGTATTGTTTGGTAAAAATGAACACAGTAAGCAAAGAATATCAGCATACTAGATTCATCCTTCTGAGAATGCGTCATCTCAGGCGCAATTGCGTTGATTCCCGCCATTCCTTCATTTCGGTATAGCGTGTTCCCTCAGCTAATTATCAGCTGTTGTCAGACAGACGTGGGTCTGGAAAGATGATTCTCTTCCTCAATAGTATGCAGTGAATTCCCCTGTATAAAAAGGCAAAATGAATATGACATCTTGGTTAAAACTTACTATGAAATTTTATTTTTTCACATACCCAAAATACCTAATATTTTGAACGCTAGTACGGGTATTTGGACACGACCAGCGTCTTTGCATATTCCTGCGAACCTCGTGTATGTGCTGTTTCTCATTAATCAAAAACTGCAGAGCCAGTGGATTTTAGATTTTTTGCTGACAAAGGCCACTCTTTTTCTCTCTCTATATATGCCACATATCCCATCCTCTCCTAAACCCTTCAGACGTCTCCCAGTCCTCCTCCCCAAAAAGTAAATCCTCTATAAATCACACACAGGGATAAGTGCTAGCCAGAGAGAGACAGGCAGAGGGAGCAGATTGGTTGTGTGCTGAGTGGAACACTCATGGTGAAGATCATCCCTCCCAATCCTTCTAATCACATCTCCCACAGGGAGAGAACCACGGTCACTGGAGCTACAAGTCAGGGGCCACTACGTCTGGAAAGGGGGAGAGAGAGGAAGAGTTTCTGTTTACTGAGACGAGCTCAAGTCTATAAGACTCGTATTTCAATGTTCAATGATTTCATTCTGTATTTCCTCCTCTGTCGCTCTACTGTCTGGCCCTCTCTCGAATTCTCTCCCTCTTCTTTATCCTTCTCCCTCCACCTGTCTTCCCTCCCTCTACCTGTCTTCCCTCCCTCTACCTATCTTCCCTCCTCTACCTGTCTTCCCTCCCTCTACCTATCTTCCCTCCCTCTACCTGTCTTCCCTCCCTCTACCTGTCTTCCCCCCTCTACCTGTCTTCCCCCTCTACCTCTCTTCCCCCTTTCCCTCTCTTCCCCCTCCCTCTACCTGTCTTTCCCCCTCTACCTGTCTCCCCTCCCTCTACCTGTCTTACCCGCTCTACCTGTCTCCCCCCTCTACCTGTCTCCCCTCCCTCTACCTGTCTTACCCGCTCTACCTGTCTCCCCCCTCTACCTGTCTCCCCACCCTCTATTTGTCTTCCCCCTCTCTACCTGTCGTCCCCCCTCTACCTCCTCCACAGTTGCTGATAGGGTTTGAGAGTGGAACAGTAGTCCAGTGGGACCTCCGAGCCAAGAAGGTTGACTTCAGAATCTACTACGATGAGGTGAGTACTCTCTTTCATTCTCTCTCTATCTCTCCCTCCCACTAGCAGACAGTTGAACAAGTGATTTCACCCACATGAACTGTCTGATGTAAGGTTTACAAAGACCGTGTGGGAGCTTCTTTTACATGGATGCTTTCTTAGGGTTCATTAAGAGTCCCTTAAAAGTATGTTTACGTAAGGTCACACAATCAGGGACGATGTAAGGGCCCTATCTGATTAAATATTGACAGTGTACATGATTTGTAACCTATATACCCCTAACTCCCCCCTTCAGGGATCATTTAAACCTATACATTCCTCCCCTTATTTCCAAAGAGGTGTCATTAGAACAGATCTGTCAGTCTTAATTACCCAGTGTGATGCATGATGGATACCCGTCTCTGGTGCCTCTACGTTGCTAGGCCTCACCATCAAAGAGGATTTAGAACATGACAAGGGAGAGGCATCGCCATGGCAGCCTAGACAAAAGCTGGGAGCGCGTAGGACAAAAGGAGCTCTCACTCTGCCATGATTCATTAAGGAAGGCTCTTTGTGTGACGCTCCGATGCGAGCCGGGAGAAGAGAGGAACGGGAGGATAAATAGCAGCGCTCCAGATATCACACAGCGCTCCGTTCGGAGCCGATGCTCATCACAGAAGAGGCCGATGCATTGGACCACGCTTTAGATTTTACAACACTCCCTCTTTTTTATATATGTACCGTATACATATCACTCACTCTCCGGGAATAAAAAGCAAACCCCATTTCAAAGGCTGGTAGATGAGCTCTCTGCTGAAACCTATAGTTTTTCATTAGTGCAATTTGATTAACTGGCTCATGAATCCTCCCAAGTCATTTCTGGCTTCTTTAATATCACAGGCAAGCAACGTCAAAGACTTTCACTAACACACCTGAACTCGTCCTACAGAACCATACAAATAGTATCATATCTGTAAATAAATAAATGCACGCGTGTGCGTTCGTTTGTTTGTGTGTGTGCAGTCTAGGGGAGAAAAATAAGAGTCACTGTCGGTTCTGAGCTTAACTAATTGCTTGGCAACATTGATTTCTCCTGTGTCATTCATCGAATGTTACATGTAAGACTGTATTTTCTACACCTGTCAATTTCCTTTCTCTCTCCTCCCCTTGTTTTCCGAAGCTCTCCGGTTCTGTGCGTAGTTAGTGGTATTGATCCTTCTCACTGTTCTAATCAGTCCAGCTCTAGTCGTGTCCTCTCTCATTTAACACCAGATTAGTTGAGGGACAGCACTCATTTGTTTTAGCTGCTAGGTTAACTGTGGTTGAAGGACTGCATTCTATCTTCACGTTGGTGTTGTCACTCCCCCAAAAAGTTATATATTACTTATTATTATTTTACTGATTACTCCCTAGGAAAAGTAATTCATTACACTACTTGTTATATTACTTTTGCGCTACAACCCAAAATGTTGCGTGTCCTCACTCAATGTCGACTGTCATCGGCATTTTGTCTATCTGTCTGAAAGAGGTGGATTCTACCGTGGATAAGGGCAGCATTTCTTCTACTACATACCCAGCTATAAGCTTGTCCAGCAGTTTCTGGGTTGCAGCCTGTCCTCCTGAACGATTAAAATCAAGCCTTGGTTGTTTGGATGAGGTAGGCCTACAGTCATTTTCAGCAGCAGTGGTCAGGTCTTGGGGGTCTTTCGCAACGAGTTTTGTGTTTGCGTGTTGCCTTTGCAGATGCTTCAAGAGATTGGAAGTTGTGTTTATAGCAGTGGAGAGTTGTTTCTTGCCTGGGCACAGTTTACATTTGACAGTTATATTCTTACCATTTTGTCCTACCAAGTCAAACTAATAAGAGTACTTCCAGCAGTAGTGCATGCATACGTTAACAGGAACTTGGTGAGAGGACGAAAACATTTAGAATCTGGGGCAGGGGGATTTTTTATATTGTGCAAAGAGTGAGGGAATAATCATCACCGATATTTATTTGGATCAATAACTGTAATAGAAAGGGAATGATAATAAAAGTAACAACCTATTTCTTTGATCAGTAACTGTAATAATATCTGTCTCTCTCTCTCTGTTTCTCTCTCTTTTCACATTACCCTCCCTCCCTCCTTCCCTATACCCTTTACATCTCTCTCCAGGCTATCCATTCTGTTAGCTGGCATCATGAGGGGAAGCAGTTCATGTGCAGCCACTCAGATGGCAGCCTGACTATGTGGAACCTGAGAAACACAGCCAGGCCCATTCAGATCACCTACCCTCACGGTGAGACGCACACACACACACACACACAGACACACACACACACACACACACACACACACACACACACACACACACACACACACACACACACACACACACACAGACACACACACAGACACAGACACAGACACACACACAGACACACGCACAGACACACGCACACGCACACGCACACGCACACGCACACGCACACGCACACGCACGCGCACACACAGACACAGACACAGACACAGACACACACACAGACACACACACACACACACACACACACACACAGACACAGACACAGACACAGACACAGACACACGCACAGACACACGCACACGCACACGCACACGCACGCGCTCACACACACACACACACACAAACACACACACACACACACACACACACACACACACACACACACACACACACACACACACACACACACACACACGCGCACAAACACACACACACATAACCTCTGACCTATGATCTAAGACCCTACAGCCCTGACCCCAACGTAGTGACACAGTACATGCGGTAGTCATTGAGGGGACGTTTGAGATGTAGATGAATTTGCAGATCTAGACACTTGCGAAAACACATGGCATCAATTGATAGTGCTTTAAATGATAAACCTTTGCTGCCGATAACATCAAGACATGTTACAGTGACTTGGTGAGTCCATAGATTTTCCAAGGTCCTGAGCTTACACTCTGCCACCCAGCAGATGAATAAGTGCCTCATCAGGTCAGATGTTTGCTGAATACTCTTTGAGGAGCTCTGATTGCAATGAGCAAACTCCACGTTTCTGCCACGGCCTTGGCTCTCTGACGCTGTGTCGGAGTGGTCTGTGTGTAGGCGGCATACTTTGACCCTGTGACTTTCCTCATGAAAGACTCCACCAGACACTCAGGAAGGACACATAGTGTCTGACTGTCTGTCACACTGGGGATGAGTAATAGGGACGGAACAGAGGACCAAAGATCTGTTTATCAGGACCATAGCTGTGTGAGACTGAGCGTCTTCATGACTGTGGGTGGTTTGTGTATGATCATGATGCCCGTCGTGGCCGTGGGTGGTTGTCTCTGATGACCGCCGTGCCTGTGGGTGGCCCAGACCCGACTAACACATTCACAGTCACTCTGTGGGCTGTGGGATAACTGTCTCTCTCTGTTCTCGCGGACTCACTGAAACAGACAGGAAGGATTTTGCCAAGCAGCCCTGTGGGAAGGGCACCATTGGCTGAAATATACTGTACATCATTATCCTGCCTTGTGAATTTAGTATAGGCCTGGTATTGGATCAGTCAGACATCACTTTGAGCTGAGTATAGATCTGGTATTGGATCAGTCGGACATCACTTTGAGCTGAGTATAGGCCTAGTGTTGGATCAGTCGGACATCACTTTGAGCTGATTATAGGCCTGGTATTGGATCAGTCGGACATTAATCAATCAATCAATCAAATGTATTTATAAAGCCCTTTTTACATCAGCCGATGTCACAAAGTGCTATACAGAAACCCAGCCTAAAACCCCAAACTGCAAGCAATGCAGATGTAGAAGCATTGTGGCTAGGACAAACTCCCTAGATAGGCAGGAACCTAGAAAGTAACCTAGAGAGGAACCAAGCTCTGAGGGGTGGCCAGTCCTCTTCTGGCTGTGCCGGGTGGAGATTATAACAATACATGGCCAAGATGTTCAAACGTTCATAAATGACCAGCACGGTCAAATAATAATAATCACAGTGGTTGTAGAGGGTGCAACAGGTCAGCACCTCAGGAGTAAATGTCAGTTGGCTTTTCATAGGTGATCATTCGAGTTAGAGACAGCAGGTGCGGTAGAGAGAGAGAGAGAGAGAGAGAGAGAGAGAGAGAGAGAGAGAGAGAGAGAGAGAGAGAGAGAGTCGAAACAGCAGGTCTGGGACAAGGTAGCACGTCCGGTGAACAGGTCAGGGTTCCATAGCTGCAGGCAGAACAGTTGAAACTGTAGCAGCAGCAGGTGGACTGGGGTGGACTGGGGACAGCAGGTGGACTGGGGACAGCAAGGAGTCATCAAGACAGGTAGTCCTGAGGCATGGTCCTAGGGCTCAGGTCCTCCAAGAGAAGAGAAAGAGAGAGAGAATAAGAGGAAGCATACTTAAATTCAAACAGGACACTGGATAAGACAGGAGAAATACTTCAGATATAACAGACTGATCCTAGCCCCCGACACATAACCTATTGCAGCATAAATACTGGAGGCTGAGACAGGTCAGTGACTCAACCCACTCAAGTGACGCACCCCTCCTAGGGACGACATGGAAGAGCACCAGTAAGCCAGTGACTCAGTAATAGGGTCAGAGGCAGAGAATCCCAGTGGAGAAAGGGGAGCCGGCCAGGCAGAGACAGCAAGGGCGGTTCTCCGCCCCAGTGCCTTTCAGTTCACCTTCACACCCCTGGGCCAGACTACACTCAATCACAGGACCTACTGAAGAGATGAGTCTTCAAAAAATACTTAAAGGTTGAGGCCTAGTCTGTGTCTCTAACATGGATAGGTAGACCATTCCATAAAAATTGAGCTCTATAGGAGAAAGCCCTGCCTCCAGCTGTTTGCTTAGAAATTCTAGGGACAATAAGGAGGCCTGTGTCTTGTGACCATAGCTTACGTGTCGGTATGTACGCCAGGACCAAATCGGAAAGATAGGTAGGAGCAAGCCCATGTAATGCTTTGTAGGTTAGCAGTAATAACCTTGAAATCAGCCCTAGCCTTAACAGGAAGCCAGTGTAGAGAGGCTAGCACTGGAGTAATATGATACATTTTTTTAGTTCTAGTCAAGATTCTAGCAGCCGAAGTTTAACTGAAGTTTATTTAGTGCTTTATCTGGGTAGCCGGAAAGTAGAGCATTGCAGTAGTCTAATCTAGAAGTGACAAAAGCATGGATACATTTTTCTGCATCATTTTTGGACAGAAAGTTTCTGATTTGTGCAATGTTGCGTAGATGGAAAAAAGCTGTCCTTGAAACAGTCTTGATATGTTCGTCAAAAGAGAGATCAGGGTCCAGAGTAACGCCGAGGTCCTTCACAGTTTTATTTGAGACAACTGTACAACCATCAAGATTAGTTGTCAGATCCAACAGAATATATATTTGTTTATTGGGACCTAGAACTAGCATCTCTGTTTTGTCCGAGTATAAAAGTTAAAAAAATTCCGCCATCCGCCTTATGTCTGAAACACAGGCTTCCAGGGAGGACAATTTTGGGGCTTCACCATGTTTCATCAAAATGTAAAGCTGTGTATCATCCGCATAGCAGTGAAAGTTAACATTATGCTTCCGAATGACATCACCAAGAGTTAAAATATATAGTGAAAACAATAGTGGTCCTAAAACGGAACCTTGAGGAACACCAACATTTACAGTTGATTTGTCAGAGGACAAACCATCCACAGAGACAAACTGATATCTTTCCGACAGATAAGATCTAAACCTGGCCAGAACTTCGTGTCCGTGTAGACCAATTTGGGTTCGGTGATCGATGGTATCAAAAGCAGCACTCAAGTCTAGGAGCACGAGGACAGATGCAAAGCCTTGGTCTGATGCCATTAAAAAGCAATTTACCACCTTCACGAGTGCAGTCTCAGTGCTATGATCGGGTCTAAAACCAGACTGAAGCGTTTCGTATACATTGTTTGTCTTCAGGAAAGCAGTGAGTTGCTGCGCAACAGCTTTTTCAAACATTATTGAGAGGAAGAAGAGATTATAGGCCGATAGTTTT
Organism: Salvelinus namaycush; assembly: GCF_016432855.1. NCBI lineage: Eukaryota > Metazoa > Chordata > Actinopteri > Salmoniformes > Salmonidae > Salvelinus > Salvelinus namaycush. Next base: position 36,870,898 of record NC_052325.1, on the reverse strand, counting down.
TTATATTTTCTGGGTCAAGGTTTGGGGTCTTCAAGGAGGCTTTATTACTGACACATCAATTTTAGTTGAGTATAGGCCTGGTATTGGATCAGTCGGACATCACTTTGAGCTGAGTGTAGGCCTATATTCCTTGTTTCTTCCCTGACTCAGTTTTTTGAACGCAGAGAGACAGTCCTCTGGGTATTTATTTAAGTCTGATTCGTGACGGCCAAAAGTAATTTACCTTCGAACGGGAACAGGGAATACTGCCTTTATATAAAGTTCAGAAGAGATAAACAATGTAAAAAACGTACATGCAGCTCACCCGCCAGCCACCACATTATTTAACATGATCTATTCGACAGCACGCCACTCCCAGGCTTGTTAATCACAGTCATTTGCATGAGAGGATAGGACTTAGAGAGAAACAGATTCGTCAATGGTGAAAAAGCCCAAAACTGTTGTTGAAAAGAATGTGCACACTCAATAAGAGGGTTTGTTGTCTTCTGCTGTCTTAGCAGTACATTACACTTTAATCAATTTAAAATTGCAGTTTGATTTGAAGAGAGATGGTGGTGAAGAAGCTTGGACAACAAAGTAATAACTATCTAATGATATGAGGATAAAAACAACATAACTGGCTTATTTTGTTGACGTACCCAACATGGTTTCCCCTTTTATCGTCATCCCCAGGGAAGATACTGAAGGACGGGAGGAAAGAGTCGTGTAAGCCCATCCTCAAGGTGGAATACAAGACCTCCAGGAACAGGTAAATACTCTGCCTCTCTTCATCTCATACACCTACCCAACAGATCCCAGATCCCTACATCACACCCTGTACTGTACTAACCAACATGGTACTCTAGTGCCAGGCGAAGCTGCCTTGTGTACTGTAAAATGAAATGTGTTTGCCATAACCACTTTTCAGGCAGCGGGATTTTCATAAAGGTTGTTGCTTTCTATTCCATTTACCCTCAAATAGAGACGTTTTTCCTATGATATTTCAAATTATTGCCAAGAGCAGTTCCCCTGTAGTGAAAAATGTATTTGTCAAGTTTCCGATGTTTGTATTTGCCAAAAACTATTTTGATCACAGCTTGTTGTTCAGAAGTGAAACCTGGTATAAACGAGCTTCAGATAGGTCTGAGTCATCCGCTGGCTTTCTATCACAGAAAACAGTACAAAATACAGGGAGCCTTTACCAGAGAGCCTTTAACAGGGCGCCTTTAACAGGGAGCCTTTAACAGGGAGCCTTTAACAGGGAGCCTTTAACAGGGAGCCTTTAACAGGGAGCCTTTACCAGGGAGCCTTTAACAGGGAGCCTTTAACAGGGAGCCTTTACCAGGGAGCCTTTACCAGGGAGCCTTTAACAGGGAGCCTTTAACAGGGGAGCCTTTAACGGGTAGCCTTTACCGGGGAGCCTTTAACAGGGAGCCTTTACCAGGGAGCCTTTACCAGGGAGCCTTTAACAGGGAGCCTTTAACAGGGAGCCTTTAACAGGGAGCCTTTAACAGGGAGCCTTTACCAGGGAGCCTTTACCAGGGAGCCTTTACCAGGGAGCCTTTACCAGGGAGCCTTTACCAGGGAGCCTTTACCAGGGAGCCTTTACCAGGGAGCTGTTAAGAAGCGTTTCATCTCCAGACATGGGATTGATAGGAGCCTCTGAAGCAGAATTCCCTCTTGGCTTGATGCTCTGTGTTGTCTGTTTGGAATGCATGATTGTTCCTAATTATCTCTTCCTATTTCTCCCTTCAGTGGTTAGTCAATTGCAGTGGAGGCTTGTAATCATATAGTTGTAGTTGTGTGAAGTTGAATATTAAAGGGCTAGATAGACAAGGAAGTACAGGTGCACCTCTGAGACTGAGACACTTTAGACTGCCTTTCAGGGTGTGACCACGCTTTGTAATGCTGAGAGAAAACAGCAGAACACTCTTGTTACACGGCCAGGACCCTGACTTTAACGGTGGGCGGTTGTGTCTGATGACCGTTGTGCCCGTCGTGACTGTGGGCGGTTGTGTCTGATGACCGTTGTGCCCGTCGTGACTGTGGGCGGTTGTGTCCGATGCCCGTCGTGCCCGTCCTGACTGTGGGTGGTTGTGTATGATGACCGTCGTGACTGTGGGTGGTTGTGTCTGATGACCGTCGTGCACGTCGTGACTGTTCGCGGTTGTGTCTGATGACCATCGTGCCCATCGTGACTGTGGGTGGTTGTGTCCGATGCCCGTCGTGCCCGTCCTGACTGTGGGTGGTTGTGTATGATGACCATCGTGACTGTGGGTGGTTGTGTCTGATGACCGTCGTGCACGTCGTGACTGTGGGCGGTTGTGTCTGATGACCATCGTGCCCATCGTGACTGTGGGCGGTTGTGTCTGATGACCGTTGTGCCCGTCGTGACTGTGGGTGGTTGTGTCTGATGACCGTTGTGCACGTCGTGACTGTGGGCGGTTGTGTCTGATGACCGCTGTGCCCGTCGTGACTGTGGGCGGTTGTGTCTGATGACCATCGTGCCCATCGTGACTGTGGGCGGTTGTGTCTGATGAGCGCTGTGCCCGTCGTGACTGTGGGCGGTTGTGTCTGATGACCGTCATGCCCGTCGTGACTGTGGTCGGTTGTGTTCCTTGACTGTCTGGAGGGTGTTGATCGTTTGATCCTCAGACGGTTCAATTTGTCCCAGGGCGGGCCCAGACCAGACTAACACATTCACAGTCACTCTGCGTGTTATGCTGATGAATGAGGACCCAAAAGCGACGTAATAGTAACAGAGTCTTTATTCCAGTAATAAACAAATAATGATTCTCCTGGATATTATCAATGGTCAAATCCTCTCGTCAATAGAGAGGAACGACTGGAGACGCGACCACAGACTGCAGGTCGCTTCAGGAAGGCACAGGCCGTAGCTGACATAGACACCTGCTCACACGCAGCATCTGAAGAAGGCAAAGAACACGACAGGGCGGAACAAGGACACAGGAACAGCAAACATCAAACAAGAATCCGACCAGGCAGAAGCGGAAAACAGAGGGAGAAATAGGGACTCTAATCAGAGGGCAAAATAGGGGACAGGTGTGAAAGAGTAAATGAGGTCGTTAGGAGAATGAGAAACAGCTGGGAGCAGGAACGGAACGATAGAGAGAGAAAGAGGGAAAGAACCTAATAAGACCAGCAGAGGGAAGCACAGGGACAAGACATGAAGATCAAAGACAAAACATGACAGTACCCCCCCACTCACCGAGCGCCTCCTGGCGCACTCGAGGAGGAACCCTGGCGGCAACGAAGGAAATCATCAATCAACGAACGGTCCAGCACGTCCCGAGATGGAACCCAACTCCTCTCCTCAGGACCGTAACCCTCCCAATCCACTAAGTACTGGTGACCACGTCCCCGAGAACGCATGTCCATGATCTTTCGTACCTTGTAAATAGGAGCGCCCTCGACAAGGACGGGGGGGGGGGAGGGAAGACGAACGGGGGCGCGAAGAAAAGGCTTGACACAAGAGACATGGAAGACAGGGTGGACGCGACGAAGATGTCGCGGAAGAAGCAGTCGCACAGCGACAGGATTGACGACCTGAGAGACACGGAACGGACCAATGAACCGCGGAGTCAACTTGCGAGAAGCTGTCGTAAGGGGAAGGTTACGAGTGGAAAGCCACACTCTCTGACCGCGACAATACCTAGGACTCCTAATCCTACGTCTATTGGCGGCTCTCACAGTCTGCGCCCTGTAACGGCAAAGTGCAGACCTGACCCTCCTCCAGGTGCGCTCACAACGTTGGACAAAAGCCTGAGCGGAGGGAACGCTGGACTCGGCGAGCTGGGACGAGAACAGAGGAGGCTGGTACCCAAGACTACTCTGAAACGGAGATAGCCCGGTAGCAGACGAAGGAAGCGAGTTGTGAGCGTACTCAGCCCAGGGGAGCTGTTCTGCCCAAGACGCAGGGTTTCGAAACGAAAGGCTGCGTAATATGCGACCAATCGACTGATTGGCCCTTTCTGCTTGACCGTTAGACTGGGGATGAAACCCGGAAGAGAGACTGACAGAAGCACCAATCAAACGACAGAACTCCCTCCAAAACTGTGACGTGAATTGCGGACCTCTGTCTGAAACGGCGTCTAACGGGAGGCCATGAATTCTGAACACATTCTCAATGATGATTTGTGCCGTCTCCTTAGCGGAAGGAAGCTTAGCGAGGGGAATGAAATGTGCCGCCTTAGAGAACCTATCGATAACCGTAAGAATCACAGTCTTCCCCGCAGACGAAGGCAGACCGGTAATAAAGTCTAAGGCGATGTGAGACCATGGTCGAGAAGGAATGGGAAGCGGTCTGAGACGACCGGCAGGAGGAGAGTTACCTGACTTAGTCTGCGCGCAGTCCGAACAAGCAGCCACGAAACGGCGCGTGTCCCGCTCCTGAGTAGGCCACCAAAACCGCTGGCGAATAGAAGCAAGCGTACCCCGAACGCCGGGATGGCCAGCTAACTTGGCAGAGTGAGCCCACTGAAGAACAGCCAGACGAGTAGAGACAGGAACGAACAGAAGGTTACTAGGACAAGCGCGCGGCGACGCAGTGTGAGTGAGTGCTTGCTTTACCTGTCTCTCAATTCCCCAGACAGTCAACCCGACAACACGCCCTTCAGGGAGAATCCCCTCGGGGTCGGTAGAAGCCACAGAAGAACTAAAGAGACGGGATAAGGCATCAGGCTTGGTGTTCTTATTTCCCGGACGATAGGAAATCACGAACTCGAAACGAGCGAAAAACAACGCCCAACGAGCCTGACGTGCATTAAGTCGTTTGGCAGAACGGATGTACTCAAGGTTCTTATGGTCAGTCCAAACGACAAAAGGAACGGTCGCCCCCTCCAACCACTGTCGCCATTCGCCTATGGCTAAGCGGATGGCGAGCAGTTCGCGGTTACCCACATCATAGTTGCGTTCCGATGGCGACAGGCGATGAGAAAAGTAAGCGCAAGGATGGACCTTATCGTCAGACTGGAAGCGCTGAGACAGAATGGCTCCCACGCCCACCTCTGAAGCGTCAACCTCGACAATGAATTGTTTAGTGACGTCAGGAGTAACAAGGATAGGGGCGGATGTAAAACGCTTCTTGAGGAGATCAAAAGCTCCCTGGGCGGAACCGGACCACTTAAAGCAAGTCTTGACAGAAGTCAGAGCTGTGAGAGGGGCAGCCACTTGACCGAAATTACGAATGAAACGCCGATAGAAATTAGCGAAACCAAGAAAGCGCTGCAACTCGACACGTGACTTAGGAACGGGCCAATCGCTGACTGCCTGGACCTTAGCGGGATCCATCTGAATGCCTTCAGCGGAAATAACAGAACCGAGAAATGTGACAGAGGAGACATGAAAGGCGCACTTCTCAGCCTTCACGTAGAGACAATTCTCTAAAAGGCGCTGGAGTACACGTCGAACGTGCTGAACATGAATCTCGAGTGACGGTGAAAAAATCAGGATATCGTCAAGGTAAACGAAAACAAAAATGTTCAGCATGTCTCTCAGTACATCATTAACTAATGCCTGAAAGACAGCTGGAGCATTAGCGAGACCGAACGGCAGAACCCGGTATTCAAAATGCCCTAACGGAGTGTTAAACGCCGTTTTCCACTCGTCCCCCTCTCTGATGCGTACGAGATGGTAAGCGTTACGAAGGTCCAACTTAGTAAAGAACCTGGCTCCCTGCAAAATCTCGAAGGCTGACGACATAAGGGGAAGCGGATAACGATTCTTAACCGTTATGTCATTCAGCCCTCGATAATCCACGCAGGGGCGCAGAGTACCGTCCTTCTTCTTAACAAAGAAAAATCCCGCTCCGGCGGGAGAGGAAGAAGGCACCACGGTACCGGCGTTGAGAGAAACAGACAGATAATCCTCGAGAGCCTTACGTTCGGGAGCCGACAGAGAGTATAGTCTACCCCGAGGGGGAGTGGTCCCCGGAAGGAGATCAATACAACAATCATACGACCGGTGAGGAGGAAGGGAGCTGGCTCTGGACCGACTGAAGACCGTGCGCAGATCATGATATTCCTCCGGCACTCCTGTCAAATCACCAGGTTCCTCCTGAGTAGAGGGGACAGAAGACACAGGAGGGATAGCAGACATTAAACACTTCACATGACAAGAAACGTTCCAGGATAGGATAGAATTACTAGACCAATCAATAGAAGGATTATGACATACTAGCCAGGGATGACCCAAAACAACAGGTGTAAAAGGTGAACGAAAAATCAAAAAGGAAATGGTCTCACTGTGGTTACCAGATACTGTGAGGGTTAAAGGTAGTGTCTCCCATCTGATACTGGGGAGAAGACTACCATCTAAGGCGAACATGGGCGTGGGCTTCCCTAACTGTCTGAGAGGAATGTCATGTTTCCGAGCCCATGCTTCGTCCATAAAACAACCCTCAGCCCCAGAGTCTATCAAGGCACTGCAGGAAGCAGCTGAACCGGTCCAGCGTAGATGGACCGACAAGGTAGTACAGGATCTTGATGGAGAGACAGGAGTAGTAGCGCTCACCAGTAGCCCTCCGCTTACTGATGAGCTCTGGCTTTTACTGGGCATGACATGACAAAATGTCCCGCAGAACCGCAATAGAGGCAAAGGCGGTTGGTGATTCTCCGTTCCCTCTCCTTAGTCGAGATGCGAATACCTCCCAGCTGCATGGGCTCAGTCTCTGAGCCGGTGGGAGGAGATGGTTGAGATGCGGAGAGGGGAAACACCGTTAACGCGAGCTCTCTTCCACGAGCTCGGTGACGAAGATCTACCCGTCGTTCTATGCGGATGGCGAGTGCAATCAAAGAGTCCACGCTGGAAGGAACCTCCCGGGAGAGAATCTCATCCTTAACCTCAGCGTGAAGTCCCTCCAGAAAACGAGCGAGCAACGCCGGCTCGTTCCAGTCACTGGAGGCAGCAAGAGTGCGAAACTCTATAGAGTAATCCGTTATGGATCGATCACCTTGACATAGGGAAGCCAGGGCCCTGGAAGCCTCCTTCCCAAAAACTGAACGATCAAAAACCCGTATCATCTCCTCTTTAAAGTTCTGATAATCGTTAGAACACTCAGCCCTTGCCTCCCAGATAGCTGTGCCCCACTCCCGAGCCCGACCAGTAAGGAGTGATATGACGTAAGCGATCCGAGCTCTCTCTCTTGAGTACGTGTTGGGCTGGAGAGAGAACACAATATCACACTGGGTGAGAAAGGAGCGACACTCAGTGGGCTGCCCAGAGTAACATGGTGGGTTATTAACCCTAGGTTCCGGAGACTCGGAAGACCAGGAAGTAGCTGGTGGCACGAGATGAAGACTCTGAAACTGTCCAGAGAGATCGGAGACCTGAGCGGCCAGGGTCTCAACGGCATGACGAGCAGCAAACAATTCCTGCTCGTGTCTGCCGAGCATTGCTCCCTGGAACTCGACGGCAGTGTTGAGAGAATCCATAGTCGCTGGGTCCATCTTGGTCGGATTCTTCTGTTATGCTGATGAATGAGGACCCAAAAGCGACGTAATAGTAACAGAGTCTTTATTCCAGTAATAAACAAATAATGATTCTCCTGGATATTATCAATGGTCAAATCCTCTCGTCAATAGAGAGGAACGACTGGAGACGCGACCACAGACTGCAGGTCGCTTCAGGAAGGCACAGGCCGTAGCTGACATAGACACCTGCTCACACGCAGCATCTGAAGAAGGCAAAGAACACGACAGGGCGGAACAAGGACACAGGAACAGCAAACATCAAACAAGAATCCGACCAGGCAGAAGCGGAAAACAGAGGGAGAAATAGGGACTCTAATCAGAGGGCAAAATAGGGGACAGGTGTGAAAGAGTAAATGAGGTCGTTAGGAGAATGAGAAACAGCTGGGAGCAGGAACGGAACGATAGAGAGAGAAAGAGGGAAAGAACCTAATAAGACCAGCAGAGGGAAGCACAGGGACAAGACATGAAGATCAAAGACAAAACATGACACTGCGGGCAGTCAGTTTGTCCCAGGGCTGGCTCAGACCAGATTAACACATTCACAGTCACTCTGTGGGCTAACTGTCTCTCTCTGATCCTTCTGACTCATTGAGCGAGACAGGAATAAATACTCCCAGCAGCCTTGTGGAAATGAATTGGTTGAAACATAGAACTCTGCCTAACTCATAATACCAATAGCCGTTCCCCTGTAGTGCAAATTAATTTGTCAATTACATGTGTTTTACTTGCCAGAGACTATTTAGTTCCTAGCTTGAAACCTGGTATGAACGAGCTCCAGATAGGTCTGAGTCATCCGCTGATATTCTATCATATCAGAAAAGTATTACAAATACAGGGAGCCTTTACCAGGGAGCCTTTAACAGGGAGCCTTTACCAGGGAGCCTTTACCAGGGAGCATTTAACAGGGAGCCTTTACCAGGGAGCCTTTAACAGGGAGCCTTTACCAGGGAGCCTTTACCAGGGAGCATTTAACAGGGAGCCTTTACCAGGGAGCCTTTAACAGGGAGCCTTTACCAGGGAGCCTTTAACGGAGAGCCTTTACCGGGGAGCCTTTACCAGGGAGCCTTTAACAGGGAGCCTTTACCAGGGAGCCTTTACCAGGGAGCCTTTAACAGGGAGCCTTTAACAGGGAGCCTTTACCAGGGAGCCTGTACCAGGGAGCCTTTACCAGGGAGCCTTTAACAGGGAGCCTTTAACAGGGAGCCTTTACCAGGGAGCCTTTACCAGGGAGCCTTTAACAGGGAGCCTTTACCAGGGAGCCTTTACCAGGGAGCCTTTAACAGGGAGCCTTTACCAGGGAGCCTTTACCAGGGAGCCTTTAACGGAGAGCCTTTACCGGGGAGCCTTTACCAGGGAGCCTTTAACAGGGAGCCTTTACCAGGGAGCCTTTACCAGGGAGCCTTTACCAGGGAGCCTTTACCAGGAAGCCTTTAACAGGGAGCCTTTACTAGGAAGCCTTTAACAGGGAGCCTTTAACAGGGAGCCTTTAACAGGGAGCCTTTACCAGGGAGCCTTTACCAGGGAGCCTTTAACAGGGAGCCTTTACCAGGGAGCCTTTATCAGCGAGCCTTTACCAGGGAGCTGTTAAGAAACTGAGACACTTTAGACTGCCTTTCAGGGTGTGACCACGCTTTGTAATGCTGAGAGAAAACAGCAGAACACTCTTGTTACACGGCCAGGACCCTGACTTTAACGGTGGGCGGTTGTGTCTGATGACTGTCATGCCCGTCGTGACTGTGGGCGGTTGTGTCTGATGACCGTCGTGCCCGTCGTGACTGTGGGCGGTTGTGTCTGATGACCTTCGTGCCCGTCGTGACTGTGGCTACCAGGGAGCCTTTAACAGGGAGCATTTACCAGGGAGCCTGTACCAGGGAGCCTTTACCAGGGAGCCTTTACCAGGGAGCCTTTACCAGGGAGCCTTTAACAGGGAGCCTTTACCAGGGAGCCTTTAACGGAGAGCCTTTACCGGGGAGCCTTTACCAGGGAGCCTTTACCAGGGAGCCTTTAACAGGGAGCCTTTACCAGGGAGCCTTTACCAGGGAGCCTTTACCAGGGAGCCTTTACCAGGTAGCCTTTAACAGGGAGCCTTTACTAGGAAACCTTTAACAGGGAGCCTTTAACAGGGAGCCTTTAACAGGGAGCCTTTAACAGGGAGCCTTTACCAGGGAGCCTTTATCAGCGAGCCTTTACCAGGGAGCCTTTACCAGGGAGCTGTTAAGAAGCGTTTCATCTCCAGATATGGGATTGATAGGAGCCTCTGAAGCAGAATTCCATCTTGGCTTGATGCTCTGTGTTGTCTGTTTGGAATGCATGATTGTTCCTAATTATCTCTTCCTATTTCTCCCTTCAGTGGTTAGTCAATTGCAGTGGAGGCTTGTAATCATATAGTTGTAGTTGTGTGAAGTTGAATATTAAAGGGCTAGATAGACAAGGAAGTACAGGTGCACCTCTGAGACTGAGACACTTTAGACTGCCTTTCAGGGTGTGACCACGCTTTGTAATGCTGAGAGAAAACAGCAGAACACTCTTGTTACACGGCCAGGACCCTGACTTTAACGGTGGGCGGTTGTGTCTGATGACTGTCATGCCCGTCGTGACTGTGGGCGGTTGTGTCTGATGACCGTCGTGCCCGTCGTGACTGTGGGCGGTTGTGTCCGATGCCCGTCGTGCCCGTCCTGACCGTGGGTGGTTTGTGTCTGATGGTCATTGTGACCGTGGGTGGTTTATGTCTGATGCTCTTTGTGACCGTGACGGTTGGTGGTTGTGTCTGATCTGGAGGACCGCCGGTGGTTGTGTCTGATGGTCATTGTGACCGTGAGACCGTGGGTGCTTGTGTTTGATGACCGGTGTGACCGTCAGGTCCGTGGGTGGTTGTCTCTGATGGTCATCATGACCGTGGGTGGATTGTGTCTGATCATGATGCCCGTCGTGACCGTGGGTGGTTGTCTTTGATGACCGCTGTGCCCTTGTGCGGTTGTGTTAGTCTGGCCCAGACCAGACAAACCCATTCACAGTCATTCTGTGGGCTGTGGGCTAACTGTCTCTCTCTGTTCTCGCGGACTCACTGAGATAGACAGGAAGAATTATGCCAAGCAGCCATGTGGGAAGGAAGGGCACCATTGGCTGAAATATACTGTACATCGTTATCCTGCCATGTGCATTTTTTATATTCCTCCTTAAGTATCTATATTATACTGTAGTTCTGATTTCATTTTTCACTTATTTTAGACACTGTGATGTTTCTCGTAGTTTCATGGTTTATTTTGTTGGGAAGGCTTAGCTTGGATGGTGCGTCAGCGGACCATCAGCTGTCTGTCGTAAACAGGACATGATGTTTTTCATGATCATCCATGACAGCTTACTGTCCATCTATTGTGTGACAAGTTCACGAACGCTCTCGTGACCGATCATCCTATGTTATACCAACATTAAATATTTCCTGGATTTCATAGGGACACTTGGTCACTCTATCATGATATTGACATAAGATCACAATAATGTCAGTCCTTACGACCTGTTTGTCTTTGTCTCCGCAGCAGTGAGCCCTATGTCATTTTCTCTGGGGGTCTGTCATATGACAAGTCCGGTGGAAGGAGGCCCACCCTGACCATCATGCACGGCAAGGCCATCACGGTGCTGGAGATGGACCACCCTATTGTAGAGTTCCTAGTACTCTGTGACACCCCATACTCCAACGGTGAGTGGAGGGTTGGGGGGGGGGGGGGGGGGGTGGAGGTCAGTAGGTTGGGTTTGAAGGATGGAGTAAAAGCCACCCCCCCCCCTCTCTCTCTCACTGGCCCTCTCTCTTTCACTCACTTGCTGACTCTTACTCTCTGTCTCTCTCTCTCTCCCCTTGATAATTAGTCTAATTTGAGTCAAAGGTGTGATGGTAATGAGTGCCTCTGTGAGACCTTAAATTACTATATCTGCTCTCTCTCTGTCCCATACCTGGGAGAGCAGAGGAACAGGGACTTTAGTACAAAGTACACACGCTCGCACACACACACGTACACATTCATATATTTACATTTCTATTTAAAGTATTGGAGTGAAGGATTTCCACAGTATTACATTCTCTATGTCTACTATATCTATTGGTTCTGTGTATGAATGTAATTCACTACTCTGTGTATCTATGTGACTGTCTACAGAGGTCCAGGATCCTTATGCAGTGGTTGTGCTTTTAGAAAAGGACTTCATCGTGGTGGATCTGACACAGAGCAAGTATGTACACACACACGCACGCACGCGCACACTCGCACACTCACACACACACACCCTCCTGCAGTGAGGTGTCCTGCTGTGGTCCAGAGGGGAGCAGACTGTCACCTCCTGATGTGACTCGATGTGACAGGAGGTGTAACAGCCCTCTAACACCACGTAACAGCTATAAGAGTCCCAAACAGCATCAATGGTGTTATGTCGTGTACTGGAGGCGAAGTCAGGTGCAGGAGAGCAAAGTGTAGTTAACAGGCGCACATTTATTTTCCGTTCGGAAACGAGAGCACTACAATAAACAAACGCGCTCAAAAAACGGAACATAAATAAAAGTAAAGCGCATAAATCAAACACCACATAACATGAAACAATTACACACAAAGACATGATGGGAAACAGAGGGTTAAATACATGTAGATTGATTGGGGAAATGAAAACCAGGTGTGTATGGAACAAGACAAGACAAATGGACATATGAAAAATGGAGCGGCGATGGCTAGAAAGCCGGTGACGTCGATCGCCGAACGCCGCCCGAACAAGGAGAGGAGCCGACTTCAGCGGAAGTCATGACAAATGGATTGAAACATAGACACACTATCGACACATTCCATTGGCTGATTAAGAGAGAGGGTCACAGATGGCCATTAAAACAAAGAAAATAAACGCACACAGACACACACACAACACACATCCACCACATCCACCCAAATGTGTCACATTGCCTTGAGAGAACCTTAGTCCACTGTCACTCCGGTCAGCTGTCTGTCACTAAAGTGTCATCATCACTAAGGAAGCAAGCCAAAGACCATGTCACTGTGACACTGTCACACCTATGTCCACTGCTCTTCTTAAAATAGCCTCATTGACACTCTCTGTAGATGATACATCAGCACTATGATGGAGGAGGCTGAAGGAGGGACAGGGACGCCTAAGCTAGTTATCAGTAGCTGTGTTAACATTATAAGGATGTTGATAAGAAACACTAATTGGACAATACGGTGCTGGGAAGAACTTAAGTGGTGACCTGGGTGAGGTTATCTCCTGCAAAAATACCCATTAGATATACACTACAAAACATTAGGAACACCTAATCAGTGTAGATGAAGGAAAGAAGTAGTAGGTGCCTGGCGCACCGGTTTGTGTCAAGGACTGCAGCGCTGCTGGGTTTTTCACGCTCAACAGTTTCCTGTGTGAATCAAGCATGGTCCACAACCCAAACGACAATCCAGCCAACTTGACACAACTGTGGGAAGTGTTGGAGTCAACATGGGGCCAGCATCCATGTGGAACGCTTTCGACACTTTGTAGAGTCCACGCCCCAACCAATTGAGGCTGTTCTGAGGTCAGCTCAATATTAGGAAGGTGTTCTTAATGGTTTGTCCACTCAGTGTACATAAACTGCAATGCTCAGAGCTAGAGCACTGTACCTTTTGCTTCTTTGCTATGTAGATATTTTGGTGATAACATTCTGTAGCAGTCACGTACGTCCACGTCTCCCTTGTGAGAACTCTACATGCACGCAATAACAGTTCCCTCTCCCTTTTGCAGCTTCCCCATCTTTGAGAACCCCTACCCAATGGACATCCACGAGTCTCCTGTCACCTGTACGGCTTACTTCGCTGAATGCCCTCCTGACATCATCCCCATCCTCTACTCCATAGGGGCCAAGCAGAAGAAGACTGGCTACAGCCACAAGGTACGCTACAGGTCATAGGTCAGACAATGACAAGATGGCTAAAACAAAAAAAACTCAATTACGTCCTGCATTTTTCAGTTCATGACCTGCTGTTTCTTACAATCCATGACCACCTGTTTATTTGATGACAGGAGTGGCCAGTGAGCGGTGGCACATGGACACTAGGCTCACAGACCTACCCAGAGATCATCGTCACAGGGTGAGTCAGTGGGTTCCATACTGTTGGATGGAGACCTTTTTTCTTTTTAAAGCTTGGCCACTGGGCACACACTTGTTGAATCAACGTTGTTTCCACGTCATTTCAATGAAATTACCTCGAACCAATGTGGAATGCGCGAACCATTGACGTCTGTTCCCAGTGGGTGTGCACAAACATTGAGTCACTGGTTCTATTTATTCGGACAGGATGTAGTAAAGGTTTCCTCTGCTCCTCTGGTGTTTATCATCGGTAGAAGCATTAGAGTGGGAATGTCTAATTCTGCTACAGTTTAAGAAATAGACTGCTCTTTACCTCTTTCCCTGTCTTGTATCCTTTGTGCAGACACGCAGACGGAACCGTAAAGTTTTGGGACGCCTCTGCTAGTAAGTTCTCTCCCTCCACCCTTTCTTACATTGAATGTCGGCAATAATCTCTAACACTTGTCGTGTACGATTACATAACGTGTTGGTAATAGCGTTGCACGTAAAGTCAAGTAGGCGGTGCTTACATTTGTCCTGTTTCACGTATGCGTAACCTGTACAAGTGTGTGGTGTGAAGTGGAAATGTATTTTTGTTTGCCTTTCCGACACCCCTGAGACACCCTCAGAGAGTGGGGTCACGGCCAGGGATCAGCCATTATTGACACCGACCCTGGCGCATTTAGGGTTAAGTGCCTTGCTCAAGGGCAGATGGGCAGATTTTTCACTTAGTCAGCGCAGGAATTCGAACTAGCAACCTTTCAGTTACTGGTCCAATGCTATTGCCGCTAGGCTATCTGTCGCCCCATAATATCTACATTCATCCATTTATAATCTCAGCAAAAAAAGGAACGTCCTCTCACTGTCAACTTTATTTTCAGCAAACTTAACATGTGTAAAAATTTGTATGAACATAACAAGATTCAACAACTGAGACATAAACTGAATAAGTGCCACAGACATGTGACGAACAGAAATGGAATAATGTGTCCCTGAACAAAGGGGGGTCAACATTTAAAGTAACAGTCAGTATCTGGTGTGGCCACCAGCTGCATTTAGTACCGCAGTGCATCTCCTCCTCATTGACTGCACCAGACTTGCCAGATCTTGCTGTGAGATGTTACTCCACTCTTCCATGGCACCTGCAAGTTCCCGAACATTTCTGGGAGGGAATGGCCCTAGCACTCACCCTCCGATCCAACAGGTCCCAGACGTGCTCAATGGGATTGAGATTCGGGCTCTTCACTGGCCATGGCAGAACACAGACATTACTGTCTTGCAGGAAATCACGCACAGAACGAGCAGTATGGCTGGTGGCATTGACATGCTGGAGGGTCATGTAAGGATGAGCCTGCAGGAAGGGTACCACATGAGGGAGGAGGTTGTCTTCCCTGTAACACACAGCGTTGAGATTAATGCAATGACAACAAGCTCAGTCCGATGATGCTGTGACACACCGCCCCAGACCATGACGACCCTCCACCTCCAAATCGATCACGCTCCAGAGTACAGGCCTCGGTGTAACGCTCATTCCTTCGACGACAAACGCGAATCCGACCATCACCCCTGGTGAGACAAAACCGCGACTCTTCAGAGAAGCGCACTTTTTGCCAGTCCTGTCCGGTCCAGTGACTGTGGGTTGTTGTCATCCTGTACCTGTCCCGCAGGTGTGATTTTCGGATGTACCGATCCTGTGCAGGTTTTGTTACACGTGGTCTGCCACTGCGAGGCCAATCAGCTGTCCATCCTGTCTCCCTGTGGCGCTGTCTTAGGTGTCTCACAGTACGGACATTGTAATTTATTGCCCTGGCCACATCTGCAGTCCTCATGCCTCCTTGCAGCATGCCTAAGGCATGTTCACGCAGATGAGCAGGGCATCTTTCTTTTGGTGTTTTTCAGAGTCAGTAGAAAGGTCTCTTTAGTGTCCTAAGTTTTCATAACTATGACCTTAATTGCCTACCGTCTGTAAGCTGTTAGTGTCTTAACGACCGTTCCACAGGTGCATGTTCAATAATTGTTTATGGTTCATTGAACAAGCATGGGAAACAGTGTTTAAACCCTTTACAATGAAGATCTGTGAAGTTATTTTGATTTTTACATATACTGTAAACCCTATTCCCTTTAGGCCCTGGTCAAAGTAGTGCACTACAAAGGGAATAATGTGCCATTTGGAATGCAATCTATATACCTCCCTGTCTTGTGTGACCAGTTACACTGCAGATGCTGTACAAGCTGAAGACGTCCAAGGTGTTTGAGAAGCCCAAGGTGGGAGAGGGTCGGATGGGCGAGCTGGTAGAGGAGGACCCCTACGCCGTTCAGATGGTCAGCTGGTGCCCACAAAGCCGTCTCTTCTGTGTGGTGGGCATTTCTGCCCACGTCATCCTCTACCGGTTCAGCAAACATGACGCCAACACACAGATAGTGGTGAGTGGATGAGAGAAGTTTCCAATCCCGCTTCCCAAGTCATTCCACATTCCACAGTTGTTTTACCACCAGAACACCTGATTTTAACGTATGAAGGGCTTGAGGGTTAGTTTACTTGTTTAGTGAGGTATGCCAGTGAGTATGCTTGCTATATCAGTCCCAGCAAATCTCTGCATCTATGTGTGTGTGCATGTGTTTGACAGTCACTAGAGGTGCGTCTGCAGTTTGATTCGGAGGACGTCATTTCCCCGTCAGAGGCAGAGAACAACCCGTGTTTCTCGGACCCCAGCTCCCACTCCCCCCAGCCGCCCGGTAGCCCTGGCAGTGGCACACAGGACAGCCTCCCCTGCCTCAAGTGAGTCACTCCTGTCAGACACCTCAACAGGGTCCGCCGGCGCCAAAGGTGTCGCTGTGATGGAAAAACCCGATTTACGCGGAGTTCCTATGAAAATGCAGAAGATATATTGAACAACAGCGTCAGAAAGAATGAATCGATATGTATCACACATACAATCTCTCCCTTTTTCCTTCTAACTCTCAACCTCCCTCGCTCTTAACAATCTCCATCAACTGTCTCTCACTTTCCCTCTCCGTCGCTTTCTCTTTCTCTCTCTCTATCTCTACCTCTCCCTCTCTACCCTCCTCCCTCCCCCTTTCCCTCTACCCTCTCCCTTCCCTTCCCGCTCTGTATGTCAGGGTGAAGAATCGTCCAGTGCGGATGCCCCCGGGGTACCAGGCTGAGTTGGTGGTGCAGCTGCAGTGGGTGGATGGAGAACCCCCCCAGCAGATCACCAGCCTGGACATCAACTCTGCCTACGGCCTGTGAGTGACCCTGTACTCTCTATGTGTCTCTGTACCCTAACTACCTTTCACTTCCACGCTCACACCATCCATCTCTCACTCTCTTTCTCCAGCTCTCACTTCATCTCTCCCCTCCGCTCCATGTCTGTTCCCTGCTTTTTCATGTTCCCCCCTTCCCTTTCCCTCTATCGCTCTCTGTCTTTCTTTCTTTCTCTCTGTCTATCTGTTTCACACAATCTGTCTTTTTTTACCCCCCTCACTCTCTCTATCTCCTCGTATTTCCCTCTCTCTTATCTCCTCTCTCCCTCTTTGTCTCTGTCTCTGTCTGAGCTGCGCTTCTTGATTGTTGTCAGGCGTCTTTTGTCTTCAAAGTGATTCACATCATATCCTTCTCATTTTCCACCTCTCAAGCAAAACACTGTTTTATTCATCAGCCCAGCTACTATTTTCTAATAAATGGAATAAAGTATACGCCTAAATACACAGCATGAAATTAATGTTATTTTTCTGCTTCACCCTGATACATTTTTCATAACACTCAGTCCCATCTATGATTCAAGTGTAGCAGAGGGAAACGGTAATCAGTAAAACATGATTAAAAGGTAGAAAATGCAGCTTGTATGGTTTGCTGGGAAAATAACCTGCTTTGACAGAGGAGAGAATCTTTGTTTGCTCTTTCTCTGCAGTTAATCAATAGACAGCCTCAAGGCCATTTACAAACTTCTGTTCTGAATGGCAGAGTTGGTAGAAAAAGCCGATAAATTCGCAGCTCTTTAAAAAAAAGAGTCTACATTACTGGGGGAATACACAGAAAAGGTCACTAACCTTACCCCTGAGAAGCTATTAACATTTTAAAGTGTGTTTGAGTCATCTCTTCTGTGTGTCTTCTCCAGGCGCTTATAGGCCTACACTCAACACACACACACTGGGGATATGTTACAGTGGTATGAAGAAGCAATATATTGAGCTGGATTCTAAGTGATGTTGGTTCTAGTGTGAACATTGGAATGTTGGTCGCATGCTGAAGTTATTTTCTGGAACTGGAATGACCGGTAGTCTAGCCGTTAGAACATTGGGCCAGTAACCGAAAGGTTGCTGGTTTGAGTCCCTGCGCCTACACGGTGAAATGTCTGGCTATGTGCCCTTGAGCAAGGCACTTAACCCTAATTGCTCCAGGGTCCCCTTTGATAATGGCAGAGCCTGGCCGTGACCCCACTCTCTGAGTTGGGATATGCAAAAAGAAGATATCCAATCCACATTAATACACACTTGTACATGTGTGAAATAGGCCAAATATAAGCACCCACCAAATTATTATTATAAGTCTTCCTACAGTATTTCAGGCATGTTGTTGATTGGCAATGTAGTATTTGTATGCTGGTCATCATGCTTCTCAGTACACAGGGATGTTGTTGCCACAATACAGGAAATTGTGGGGGAAACTTACCACTTTCCATTTTCAGTGTTTCCATGTATAAGAATCCCTGATGTAATCTCTGATTCTGTGATCTCTGAATAATGTATGTATGGGAAAAGATGCCTCATGTGTGATTACCTATGTGTTTTTTTTGTGTGTTTCCTGAACAGACGAGCTTCTAGTAAATTGTATTATACTATAGATAGGAATTATTCTTCAGGTTATGGGTTTCGAACCTCAGGTTTATCTATCTGTTTTCTCCCTTCAGTTTTACACTAACTAGGTAGTGGCTGGTTCTCACTCTCTTCTCGTGTGTGTGTGTGTGTGTGTGTGTGTGTGTGTGTGTGTGTGTGTGTGTGTGTGTGTGTGTATGTTTGTGTTTGTGTGTGTGTGTGTGTGTGTGTGTGTGTGTGTGTGTGTGTGTGTGTGTGTGTGTGTGTGTGTGTGTGTGTGTGTGTGTGTGTGTGTGTGTGTGTGTGTGTGTGTGTCAGCCTAGCGTTTGGGAACTGTAATGGGCTCACGGTGGTGGACTTCCTTCAGAAGACGATCCTGATGTGTATGGGCACACTGGACCTGTACGGAGCCGCAGACCCCTACCAACGACTCACACGCTCCCCACGCAAGAACAGACAGTCCACCTCAGGTAGGGGAACACCCACACCCCGTGTTCCACACACACATACATACATACAAACTCACATGAACATAAACACATGTATTGGTATGTTTGCACACACAGACATACAGTGCATTCGGAAAGTATTCAGACCCATTGACTTTTTCAACATCTTGTTACCTTACTGCCTTGTTCTAAAATGTATCAACAAAAAAAATATCTCGTCAATGTACACACAATACCCCATAATGATGAAGCAAAACAGGTTTTAAGAAATGTTTGCAAATGTATAAAAAAACAAAAACAGAAATACTTATGTAAATAAGCTATTCAGACCCTTTGCTATGAGACTCGAAATTGAGCTCAGGGGCAGGCATCCTCTTTCCATTGATCATCCTTGAGATGATTCTACAACTTGATTGGAGTCCGCCTGTGGTAAATTCAATTGATTGGACATGATTTGGAAAGGCACACACCTGTCGATATAAGGCCCCACAGTTGACAGTGCATGTCAGAGCAAAAACCAAGCCATGAGGTCGAAGGAATTGTCTGTAGAGCTCCGAGACAGGATTGTGTCGAGGCAGAGATATGGAAAAGGCAGCTTTGAAGGTCCCCAAGAAAACAGTGGCCTCCATCATTCTCAAATGGAAGAAGTTTGGAATCACCAAGACTCTTCCTAGAATCTGTCCGCCCGGCCAAACTGAGCAATTGGAGAGAAGGGCCTTGGTCAGGGACGTGACCAAGAACCCAATGGTCACTCTGACAGACCTCCAGAGTTCCTCTGTGGAGATGGGAGAACTTTCCAGAAGGACAACCATCTCTGCAGCACTCCACCATTCAGGCCGTTATGGTAGAGTGGCCAGATGGAAGCCACTCCTCAGTAAAAGGCACATGACAGCCCGCTTGGAGTTTGCCAAAAGGCACCTAAAGGACTCTCAGGCCATGAGAAACAAGATTCTCTGGTCTGATGAAACCAAAATTGATCTCTTTGGCCTGAATGCCAAGCATCACATCTGGAGGAAACCTGGCACCTTCCCTATGGTGAAGCATGATGGTGGCAGCATCATGCTGTGGGGATGTTTTTCAGCGGCAGGGACTGGGATACTAGTCAGGATCGAGGGAAAGATGAACGGAGCAAAGTACAGAGAGATCCTTGATGAAAACATGCTCCAGAGCACTCAGGACCTCAGACTGGGGCGAAGGTTCACCTTCCAACAGGACAACGACACTAAGCACACAGTCAAGACAACGCAGGAGTGGCTTCGGGAAAGTCTCTGAATGTCCTTCAGTGGCCCAGCCAGAGCCCAGACTTGAACCCGATCGAACATCTCTGGAGGGACCTGAAAATAGCTGTGCAGCGATGCTCCCCATCCAACCTGACAGAGCTTGAGAGGATCTGCAGAGAAGAATGGGAGGCTTGTAGCATCATACCCAATAAGTCTCAAGGTTGTAATCGCTGCCAAAGGTGCTTCAACAAAGTACTGAGTAAAGGGTCTGAATACTTATGTAACGTAACAAAATGTGTAAAAGGTCAAGGGGTCTGAATACTTTCCGAATGCACTGTATCAACAATTCTCTCTCTCTTTGTCTCTGTCTGCCGCTCTCTCTCACCTTTTCTTTTGCATTCGTTACGACCTTAGTCTCCAATTCTGCCTCTCTATCTTATCTCATCTGTCCATTCTTTCTCGTTCTTGTATATTTTCCTAACCTCTCTGTGTCCCTACAGTACAGACATACATACATACAGTACATATGCAAAATAAAAAACACACACAATTGTTCACAAACAGCCACGCGAGGTGCATGTGACAGGCTGCATTCCGCGGGAGCATCATGTGCATGTTGTGGTTCTTTCTGTTAGTCCGGCTTGAGCACTACTGTAAGATAAGAGTCACAGAAGCTTTCCTGAGACTGACACCCTTCTGAGTACTACTAATCTGGACTGGTGCTGGTACACCCTGTGACTACATCACTCCTCCTAGCCCCCTCCACCCTCCCACTACACACACATGCGCATGCACATGCCTGCAGACCCAAAGACAGACACACATGCAGTGCTCTCGCTGTCTGTCCATTTTCTGAGGAAAACCCACAAGAACTTAAAAGTAGAGAAAAGGCTTAGAATAACTTCGGAGGCATAACCTTTGTATTATTTTCTGAAGGACAGTTTAATGTACGTTTTAAACCCTCCTCGCGATCTTGGAAAGGCTTTTTATCTTGTAAAAACTCCCACAAGTATACCTGAAGAAACCTTCCATGTATTCAGGACTTTGTTTGGCAGCGGTAGAGGAGGAGGATGACTCCTGGCTTTATTTTATTATTTTTATTTTTTTATTTATTTATTTTTTTTTTTTTATTTTTTTATAGAGCGACGGGACTATTCACATCGCCTTCTCTACTTCAGTGAAGTCTCCCAGGGTAGCCTCAGTCAGATCAATCAGTCTCTTTTAGAAGAGAGAAAAGAGAGAGGTAGAAAGGGATGCTCTCACCCCTGAAGTTGCTACTTTTCTCCTTTTCAGTAATGGCCAGCTTAACTCTGTTCACGTTGCTTATCTGCGTGGTTAAATAAAGGTTAAGAATATAAAAACATGTAAAAACTGAGTATGATGTCCTTTAGCTGTTGTCCCTACCACATATCTATGTGAATAGGACTATATATGTTTTCATCTCACGTAAGAAGACGTTTTATTGTTGGTTTTATTGCAGTATTGCACTTTTCTTACACTCAATTCCAATTGATTAACAATGCTTTTCCAGAAATACAACTGTACATCAACTTTGCCCAATCAGGAAGTTGCACAAGTAATGCTAATTGGACTTCGGGAAGGTGGACTGGGTTTGTCCTTATTTTCCCCAATACTACTAGGTTTCTGTCTATTCCTGTACAATGCTTTTTCATTTTGGGATAAGTAGGATCAGTTACTGTTTGGGGTTGGAACCTGGGTTGCTCTGTTCTCCTTTACACTAACTGGGTTGCTGCTTGCCTTCACTTTATTTTTCACTCTGGGCCTTTGTGTTCTTCTCTCTCTCCCTCCTCCTCATCCCTCCCTTTTGGTGACTGTGGCTGCTGGTGTGGGCATGTGGGCCTGCCTGCAGACTTTTGCATGCGCGGCCTGTCTCACTTTTATTCCGATTCAAAGAAAAGGATCCGTACGTCCTATCAGAGTAAGTCAGGCCATCCTCAAGGCAAGGAGACCGGGGAGGGAAACAAGGGGACAAGGGAAGAAGGGACCAAGGGAAGAGAGAAGCAAGAGGATTATGGCAAGGGGACGTACTAGAGAGATGATTGGAATGACATTGACTGTTGCTGAAACAGCTCTGAAACAAATCCCAGTGGCACAGCTATTAATGAATCAAATGCCAGTGCTTTATCAAAACCTATGAATTATTTAATCCAGTTATGTCAATATAGTATGTCCTTTTGCCAAGGGTCCCCTTTTATGAAGTGACTAAATGTCAAAAAGCCAAGACACTGTATACATTGTAAATGCAGCACAGAGATTTGCGTGAGTAAACGTTCAATCATGACATAGACATCCAGACATCATATAACTACGATGTGGACTTTTCATAGCTGAGTAAAAGTTTTTCTTTATTAATACACTATTTGAGACATTTAATCGACTTTGTTTTATTTCACAACTTCAAGAACCAAGCATTCATTTGATGAATTACTTCAAATTAAACATTTCAGGCTTTTGTTTCCCTATAGTTGATCAGAGTCAAAAAATGTATTAAAACATTGGAGCTGAGTTTTGTCCCAGCACAGTTACTCAGTTAGAACAGTGCAATTTTTTGGAATTTCAAGACATTTAACTTAAAGTTTCGGTAAAAGACTAGAGTTTAGATTTCACATGAGATTCTTGGTTTTACTAGACTTAAGAGCAACTTGATCACGCTGCGACAAGGTCTGTGTCTCTTTATTATTTGTGTGTATCTGTTTGAATGAGGCTTGTGCTGCATACACTATGTTTTATTAATACATTTGTCATTACTTTAACGTTCAGATATCAATCATAGGGCAATGTAGGCCCACCCCTCTAAGCCTGGTTCCTCTCTAAGATTCTTCCTAGGTTCCTGCATTATAAGGAGTTTTTCCTAGCCACTGTGCATCTGCCTCTGCATTGCTTGCTCTTTGGGGTTATAGGCTGGGTATCTGTAAAGTACTTTGTGACAAGTGCTGATGTAAAAATGGCTTTATAAAATCAATGTGATTCATTGAAGTGCGAACAATGAAAAGGATTGAGTTGGGTAATATCTGATGCGCTGACGTTACAGGCCTCACGCTGAATACTCAGCCAAACTCTGCAGTGCAGGCCTCATATCATGTGGTGTTAATTGCCATACATGCTGGTAGTGAACCAAGCTGATCCTGAGCTTAACACAGACGGAAATTATTCACGTTGAACTTTTAGCTATAGCTATATTGAGATGTGTGGCCTCTGTAGACCACGGTATAAGTAAAGAAATGGAAGATGCGACTACTTCAGAGGTGTCCAATTTCTATGTATCTGAAATTGACGCACGCTATAGAATGCCCTTCTAGCCAATCAGAATCCCGTATCAAACAATGCTCTGGTATAAATGATCATCATGTATGGGGGAAAACTTCCTGAATTTTGTGTGTTGCGTCAGGATCAGAGTGGTACGCCTAGGCAACGGACAACGTTATGCTACTGATAACTGTATGGTGTGTCTCCATGGCAACATATGCTGTTAAGGCACTGTCAACTGTCTGTTATATCACCATGCTTTCTTTATATGACCATGACTGAAGAGTCTCTCTTTATCCCACGTCCTTCTCCTCCTCCTCCTCCTCCTGTTGGAATCTGATTGGTTGCGACAGGCCTTACAGAACTCTCCGATAACCAGGTATCCATGGACATGGAGAGAAGCAAGTCACCCACCTCAGGTAACGCCTCACACACACACACACACACACACACACACACACACACACACACACACACACACACACACACACACACACACACACACACACACACACACACACACACACACACACACACACACACACACACACACACACACACACACACACACTCTCTCTCTCTCCACCCAACTCACTTCACAGGATTGTTACATCTGATCAAAGCTGAAGGTCGTAATGGGATGCCGGTCGGTTTCAGCAAGAACCTAGCCTCGGGGTATGGACTCTGTACCTGTCACTGGGGTACGGACACTTTACCTTTGGGGCATCGCTTTAACTTGAAGTGAATGGTAACTGTATTAACATATCACCCTGGAAGGATACTTCTTAAAGTGTTCCCAGCTAGCACATAACAAACCATATGTTTCTTAGAGCTCGGTGAGAGCGTGGTCATTTAGCATTCTATGGTTAACCTTGCCACAACTTTCTTGGAATGGTGGAGGATAGTTGCATTCCTTTGGAACATTATCAGCACATTGAACCCTTTGACGCGTGCGATCACATATTTGTGATCGTTGTTCAGTGGTCCCTACAGCATCACAACGCTGTGATGTGATTGGGACAGTAGCAACAGAACGTATGATGCAACAAACGCCTCTAAACACCATTGTTGTCTGAAAAGCATCTAAACAGTGTTTTGTACTGATGGGAAATAAAAGGTCTTCATAACTTTATTCCTCAATTTCACCTTTTATTGTAAAAGATAAATGTGACCTTCTTCATCCAAGCATCAGACGGACCACATCCACAACCAAACGCGTTCCATAAACCAGTCTAAATAACAGGTGGCGCTGACAAAAAACAAAAACAACATAAGTTAGCAACCTAACAGCTAAGCTAACAGCAGCTAAATTCTTTATGATGGCAGCCATGTTTGTTTATGTTTGACAAGCAAAAACTCCCTAATCCTAGAATGCCATTCACTATAAGACGCAAATAAACAACGTCTAAGTCAAAGATGGCTGTGCAAACTTAGTTTGGCAACTTTTCAGCATATTACAAATCTTCAATGTACTTGTTACGGTGTATACAAGAACCGGAGCACATGACTTGACAAGTCGTTTACAGTTTTTGACAAATCACAAAGCAAATAAAATGTTATATTCTCACAGAGCATCACCCCAAATACAAGCCTACTGCCTAGCCTAACTGTAACGCGAAAGCTTAACAGGGTTGCCAGATATGGAGGAAATCATTTAATGGGGGCTATGTGGGGGGGTTAATTTAATGTGTGGAGGGTTTTCAAGTCTATGCGGGGTAGAAATGGGGGAAGATATCATCGGGGGATATGATGCAGGAAATATTACTATGATGTAGGATTTATCAATAAATGGGAGAAAACACAGGAGAAGTTTCTAAGCTAAAAAAATTAAAAATAAACCTGGAAATGGGAATTAGAGCTGGCAACCCTGAGGTACCTTAGTTACAATCTGATGCCGAGTTCAAAACAACTGGGAACTAGGAAGTTGGAAATCTCCGACTTCCGACTTTAGTGTGTTCAAGACTACTGGGAACTCAGAAAAAAACAAGCTGCGACTGGGGAAAAATTGATTTGAACGGTCATCTAATTCGAAATTCGAACTCGGGAATTCTGTCCATTTTCTCGAGTTCCAATCTTCCGACCTGAAAATCACTGACGTCATGATTTGACCTCGTATTTTTCAGAGTTCCCAGTTGCACCATAAATCAGTCGAGTGCACCTTCCCTTCACCTCGTTTTGTTCTAACATCTTTGGTCTGACAGACACTTATGTGACAACCAGAATGCATTGTATGATGCCAACAAACATGGCGCCACAAGTATCTGGGAAATAGCTTTGCATTAACTAGATATAATCAGTACAACCTTCACAAAAGTATGTTACATATGTGTCCATTACAGTCTATGCAAGAATCAGAATGCATAATTTTTCACTAGTACTTGAAAACGTGAATAAAACAGTAAATACATTATGCTCCATACATACAGTATGCTACAGTAGAAATGACAACACCATATGTAGAAAATAAGCACGTACTTTGATAGGAACGCACACATGTCCAAAGTTATTATTTGTAAGGGAAACAACAAAGGCAATGAGGGGCAGCCAGAAAATGTGCCGTAGGAAAAAGTTTGTGCCATGCCTGTTCTGACTAGAGATGGGCAAATGTCTGGATACTTGATCTGGGGAAACACTGGGGAAGTGCTTGGGTTCTCCTCGAAGAGAGAAGTTTGTCTGGCTCAGTAAAGCCTCAAACATACATTGTCCGCAACGGTGAAATGGGCTAATTCTTATGTGAATTAATTAGGATGCGTAACACACCTCAATTCAAACTGTTTGAAAATAAAACTTGTTAGAAAATCATTTGAAATGGACAAGTTGAAACATAGCCAGTAGATAATTAGCAGGCAGCGTGCCTTGGCTTGTGTGCTGCGGGGGGTTAACTGTCCTGTTGCGTAACAATCACACTTTGGAACAGTCACGCGCATAAAAAAAACTGTTAGAGATATTTGGAACTCACAGGGAAAAGGTTAATGAGTGCTTGTTTCCTTTGAAATTGTTTTTATTTGAATAGGTTCAAATGAACAGCATTGTACGAGTTAAAAAACATGGCATGCTAGCTC
This sequence comes from Salvelinus namaycush, assembly GCF_016432855.1. NCBI lineage: Eukaryota > Metazoa > Chordata > Actinopteri > Salmoniformes > Salmonidae > Salvelinus > Salvelinus namaycush. The sequence goes on along the minus strand of NC_052325.1, from coordinate 36,844,525 downwards.
CCTCCTGGTGGCACATTGGACTAATACCATGGATAGAGAACAGAAGATTATAGTTTAATGCCTAAGGAAAATCATGTGTCCTATCTCTGCTTGGAGTAAAAAAAAGTTAACTCAAAATAAGCTATCATTGTTATTAAAGGTATTATTGAAACATTGAGTGAACATTTTAAGGAAGTTATTCAAAAACCTCCAAATAACCTAGAATTTCTATTCTCAGGGCGTTAATAAAATCTCCCATGAAAACTTTCAAGGAGCCACAGTAAAAAGATACAGTACCAGTCAAAAGTTTGGACACACCTAATCATTACAGGGGTTTTCTTTATTTTTACTATTTTCTACATTGTAAAATAATAGTGTATGTTCCCACAACTTCAAAGGAACCAACTGTGCTAACTGGGTTAGATTTCTTGCTACGTTGTTGTTAGTATTTTCATGGGTCTATTTAGGAAACAGATACTGTATCATCCCTGCGGTTGTTGAGGAAAAATACATTGTGTGTGTGTGTGTGTGTGTGTGTGTGTGTGTGTGTGTGTGTGTGTGTGTGTGTGTGTGTGTGTGTGTGTGTGTGTGTGTGTGTGTGTGTGTGTGTGTGTGTGTGTAATGCATTTTGGTACCTTTTAGGGCTTTTTGCACCATTACCAGGGATATATGAGCAAGAGAGAGAGAATTGTATTTGGTGCAAATCATTCTCTAAGCTCTAGACCTCAGCTGAATTTGGTATTGAATGGTCTGGCTATTGAACAAGTTGAGGACACTAAATCACCTGGTGTTACCTTAGATTGTAAACTGTCATGGTCAAAACATATAGATTCAATGGTTGTAAAGATGGGGAGAGGTCTGACCGCAATAAAGAGATGCTCTGCTTTTTTGGCACAACACTCCACAAAGCAAGTCCTGCAGGCTCTAGATTTTTCTTATCTTGATCATTGTCCAGCCATGTGGTCAAGTGCTGCAAAGAAAGACCTAGTTAAGCTGCAGCTGGCCCAGAACAGAGCGGCATGTCTAGCTCTTCATTGTAATCAGAGGGCTGATATAAATATTATGCATGTCAGTCTCTCTTGGCTAAGAGTTAAGGAGAGACTTACTGCATCACTTCTTCGTTTAATAAGAAACATTATTGTGCTGAACAATTACACACAGCTTTGACACACACACTTACCCCACCAGACATGCAACCAGGGGTCTTTTCACAGTCCCCAAATCCAAAACAAATTCAAGAAATCGAACAGTAAAGTATTCAGACCCCTTGACTTTTTAAACATTTTGTTACATTACAGCCTTATTCTAAAATGGATTAAATACAAAAACAATCCTCAGCAATCGACACACAATACCCCATAATGACAAAGAGAAAACAGGTTTTTACAAATGGTTGCTAATTTACTTAATTATTCAGACCCTTTGCTATGAGACTCGAAATTGAGCTCAGGTGCATCCTGTTTCCATTGATCATCCTGGAGATGTTTCTACAACTTGATTGGAGTCCACCTGTGGTAAATTCAAATTATTGGACATGATTTGGAAAGGCACCGTCTTTTTATATAAATTCCCACAGTTGACAGTGAATGTAAGAGCAAAAACCAAGCCATGAAGTTGAAGGAATTGTCTGTAGAGCTTATCTCTAACAGTTTGTTTTATGCGTGTGACTGTTCCAAAAATGCTTATTTAACCCGTCTCCTCTCCTTCATCTACACTGATTAAAGTGGATTGAACAAGTGACATCAATAAGGGATCATGGCTATCACCTGGTCAGTCTGTCATGGAAAGAGCTTTTGTATACTCAGTGTGTGTGTATATATACGTAGATAGATAGATATAATTAGAGAGAGAGATAATTAGAGAGAGCAGTGGCCTGCAGGTTTGCTAGATGGATGTGTTAGAGCGAGTAGGTCGGCCAGTGAGGGAGTTTGCTCCAGGCCAGATGCACCAGACTGTTCTTAGATCAGAGAATTGGCTTTCATGTGTGTGTGTGTGTGTGTGTGTGTGTGTGTGTGTGTGTGTGTGTGTGTGTGTGTGTGTGTGTGTGTGTGTGTGTGTGTGTGTGTGTGTGTGTGTGTGTGTGTTTGACAGAGTTACATTTTTCCCACTGCCCTTCTCCTCCTCTCTATCACTCCCCTCCTCTCCCCTCCCTTTCTCCTCTCTCTGCTCAGACCAAACCAGCTGTGCCTGAGAATGAGCATTGAGAAGGAGCTGGGGCTAAATGTTTAAT